>NW_027256898.1:4587743-4857743 GCF_029215685.1 Pituophis catenifer annectens | reverse complement strand
GGAATGGGGATTTTACAGTATCCTTCCCCTGCCATGCCCACCAGGCCATGCCACGCCCATCAAGTCATGCCACGCCCACCAAGCGACACCCACAGAACCGGTAGTAAAAAAAATTTGAAACCTACCACTGTATCAAAACAACTGATGGTTAAGATTTTTGATTCCTGATTGCTTATTTGTACCCTTTGACTATCATTAAGTGTTGTACCTTATGATTCTTGACCAATGTATCGTCTTTTTATGTACACTGAGAGCATAGGCACCAAAGACAAATTCCTTGTGTGTCCAATCACACTTGGTCAATAAAGAATTCCTTCCTTCCTTCCTTCCCTCCTTCCTTCCTTCCTTCCTTCCTTCCTTCTTTCCTTCCTATCTATCTATCTATCTATCTATCTATCTATCTATCTATCTATCTATCTATCTATCTATCTTTGTTTCCTAGTATGATTCGATTGCTTATTTGTATCCTATGACTATCATTAAGTGTTGTACCTTATGATTCTTGACGAATGTATCGTCTTTTTATGTACACTGAGATCATATGCACCAAAGACAAATTCCTTGTGTGTCCAATCACACTTGGTCAATAAAGAATTCCTTCCTTCCTTCCTTCCCTCCTTCCTTCCTTCCTTCCTTCCTTCCTTCTTTCCTTCCTATCTATCTATCTATCTATCTATCTATCTATCTATCTATCTATCTATCTATCTATCTATCTTTGTTTCCTAGTATGATTCGATTGCTTATTTGTATCCTATGACTATCATTAAGTGTTGTACCTTATGATTCTTGATGAACGTGTCTTTTCTTTTATGTACACTGAGAGCGTATGCACCAAAGACAAATTCTTTGTGTGTCCAATCATACTTGGCCAATAAAAAATTCTATTCTATTCTATTCTATTCTATTCTATTCTATTCTATTCTATTCTATTCTATTCTATTCTATTCTATTCTATTCTACCCTACCCTACCCTACCCTACCCTACCCTACCCTACCCTACCCTACCCTACCCTACCCTACCCTACTCTACTCTACTCTACTCTATTCTATTCTATTCTATTCTATTCTATTCTATTCTATTCTATTCTATTCTATTCTATTCTAGGACATGAGTACCCACAGGAGTGGCCAAAATTGTGGAAACCCTTTTGGGAAAAGTGTATTTTTGAGGCTTGATGGCTTATAACACCCCCCCTTTTTTTTTTTGAATTTCAAGATATTCCTATTCCACTGCTGGAAGAGCCCAGATCTTAACCCAATTGAAAATCTATGGCGCCAATTAAATAAACTTGTTAGTCAGAAGCGACCCAGCAGTAAAACCCAGTTAATAGAAGCCATCCTTCAATCTTGGTTTCACATGATAACAGCTGCAGAAATCAAAGACTTGGTTCACTCCATGGGAAGACGTTGTAAGGCCGTCATTCATGCTAAAGGTGACCCAACTAAGGATTATTGCATTGATTTTAATGCTTAACTCAGCGAAGGTGACAGGATTTGGGCTGCAAAGAATCAAACGGCCACTAGAGGGCGACCAAAGGGATTCAGATTATTTTGCTGCCCTCTAGAGATGCTCTGTATTATCGCAGCTTAATTTAGTATCCACCTCTGGAAAAACAAAGTTCCTTAAAAACTCCGTACAACAAAAAGAACGGGGGACCTGCTTGAGAAATTCTACTCCAGTCATCGACCAAACCATAATCTCAGCACATTGACATGCGCGATTACAACTCATTGCACCAGAACCTATGACGATGTCTTGTCTTTGCTTCAAGCTACAATCTGGTCCGCAGCCAGAGTAGCAATTAAGAACATAATGAGCTACGCCTTCTTGTGGGGTGATGACCCAGGCAAGAGTCTAGTCTTGGGTGGAATTATTTTAAGGGGAAGACACTGCGGCATTAATTTACCTTCCCAAGCGGTCTTGGGAAGAACGCCAGGGCCTGTCTGGTGAATGAAATTTCCCAGGGATGGGCTTCAAAAATTTTAGCAAAGGGTTCTCTGCCCAGTTGATGGGTGGGCATAGCCATGGTGGATAATGGTCTAGTCGGCCTTTTACACCACGGCAGGGGGGAGGGGCATTTTTGCCCTCCCCGGGCTCCGGAGGCTTTCCTCGAACCTCCGGAAGGGCGAAAACGGCCTCCCCAGGCTCCAGAGACCATCCGGAGGCCCTCTTGACAAACTTCTGGTAGGCCCATTTTTCACCCTTGTGTGGGGACTCCTGGGAGGGGAGGGGTGAGCGGGGCCAGCCAGGAGTGGGATTTGGGGGTTCTCCAAACTGCACAGAATCTTAGCTAGAGGTTCTCCTGAACCCGTGTGAACCCCCAGCAGCCCACCCTTGAAATTGCCCCATATCCCAGAAAATGCCAGGAAAATTTAGTATGTCTCAACTTTGGTGATATGAAGATGATGTGGACTTTAACTCCCGGGATTCCACAGCCAGCCACTTCAAATTGCCACAGCTGAGAAATACTGGTTTAGAGTGATAGGGGGGGTGTGTGGGTGGAATTATTTATCTCCCAACTTGCCCTGCGTCAATACAGACAGTCCATTTAGTGACCATTTAGTGAAGTTACAATGGCACTGAAAAAAGTGACTTATGATAGCACAAAATTGGAAACCACCAGACACCCTTCCAGATCAAATCATAATAATAAAAAAATATATGAATGTGCAGAGATGGACAGATTATCTATGGAGATGAAGGAGAAGGAGGACCCCGAGTACTATTTAATATGGAATAAATGGTATTTCTGCCTGGAGAGTAAACATCAAATTTAAGGGGTGTTTTTGTCACGAGATCGAATTGTCAATAGAAATCAAGATAATTTAAATAAAGGTGTACGTTTAAGATAAGAGATATTTAGAAGTAGGATTTGTGTAAAGAGGATATATAGGTTAGAGATACCGATGTAGAAAAGTTGTTATTAGTATTGAAATTTTTATGTGTTTGTTTTTGGCTGTTTATATTTTTTTGTTTTTTTCTTTGTACGTGTGTTTTTTCCTTGCTTTTTTTCTGTATTATGTTTATTTTTGTACTGTGTATTTTAATCTTTGGAAATTTAATAAATATTTTGTAATTTTTTTTTTTTTAAAAAAAGAAAAAAGTGACTTACGACCGTTTTTCCACACTTACGACCGTTTCCCCATCCTCATGATAATGTGGTCAAAATTCAGACGCTTGGCAACTGACTCATATTTATGACGGTGCCCTGGGACCCCCTTTTGTGACTTCCGATAAAGCGAAGTCGTTAGGGAAGTCAGATTCGCTTAACAACCGTGTTACTAACTTAACAACTGCCGTGATTCCCTACTACTGCCTCGAATAAGAGTGGGAAAGGAGCGAGTGCAATTTGTATACGGAAGCCACAGGCTGTGTAGAGAATCCTGATTTCCAAAATGTGTTTGGCTGTCAAAAAACACTCAGCCTGGTAGTTGAATTTTACTATGAATGTCATTCTGGTGCGTTTCTCATGGCGTGACCTCCGTTTAACTGTCTCCTGCGGCCATTGCCTCAGTTTCCCTAAGGGTAGGGAAGGACAAAATGGAAAAAAACTTTGCAACATTACGGGCGAAAAGCAAAATGTACTATTCATAATAAGTTCTTTCTTTATATATATATATATAAAAAAATCACCTTTGGGTGATCACTCTTTGGGAAAGGTAGGAGAGAGAAAAAAAACACCAAACTTTGGCAGACACGAGAGAGTTAAATTTCTCCTTTATTTCCCCCCCCTCCTTTCCCTCCACGCTTCTAAGTACCAGGTTGAGCAAGACTTCAGGAGTCGGGCGGGTGGCTGATAAACCGCATGCCATAAAAATTTGTCAAAGGCCCCACATACTGGATTCCTGAAGCTCAACCTCACCCTGCCCTTGTGCGGCTGTGGGTGGGTGTGGGTGCTGGAGAGTGTGCCTGCCTGTCGGATCTCTCTCTCTCTCTCTCTCTTTCTTTCTTTCTCTCTCTCTTTCTCTTTCTCTCTTTCCCTCTCTCTTTCTTGCTCTTTCTCTCTCTCACTCTTCCTGTCTTTCTCTTCCTGTCTTTCTTTTTCTCTCTTTCTCTTTTTCTCTCTCTCCATCTCTTTCTCTCTTTCCCTCTCTCTTTTTCCCTTTCTCTCTCTCTTTCTCTTTTTCTCTCTCTTTCTCTTTCTCTCTTTCCCTCTCTCTTTCTTGCTCTTTCTCTCTCTCACTCTTCCTGTCTTTCTCTTCCTGTCTTTCTCTTTCTCTTTCTCTCTCTTTCTCTTTCTCTCTTTCTCTTTCTCTCTTTCTCTCTCTTTCTCTTTCTCTCTTTCTCTTTCTCTTTCTCTTTCTCTTTCTCTTTCTTTCTTTCTCTCTCTCTCTCTCTCTCTCTTTCTCTCCCCGTCTCTTTCTCTTTCCCTCTCTCTCTTTCTCTTTCCCTCTCTCTTTCTCTCTCTTTCTCTCTCTTTCTCTCTCTCTCTCTCTTTCTTTTTCTCTGTCTTTCTCTTTCTCTCTCTCTCTTTCTCTTTTTTTCTTTCTCTTTCTTTCTTTCTTTCTTTCTCTCTCTCTTTCTCTTTCTCTCTTTCCCTCTCTCTTTCTTGCTCTTTCTCTCTCTCACTCTTTCTGTCTTTCTCTTTCTGTCTTTCTTTTTCTCTCTTTCTCTTTTTCTCTCTCTCCATCTCTTTCTCTTTCCCTCTTTCTCCCTTTCTCTCTCTTTCTCTTTTTCTCTTTCTCTCTCTCTCTCTCTTTTTCTCTCTCTCTCTTTCTTTCTCTCTCTCTCTTTCTCTTTCTCTTTCCCTCTCTCTTTCTTGCTCTTTCTCTCTCTCACTCTTTCTGTCTTTCTCTTTCTCTCTCTTTCTCTTTTTCTCTCTCTCCATCTCTTTCTCTCTTTCCCTCTCTCTCTTTCTCCCCTTTCTCTCTCTCTTTCTTTTTCTCTCTCTCTCTCTTTCTCTCTCTCTTTCTATCCCTCTCTCTCCATCTCTCTCTCTCTCTCCATCTCTCCTCTCTCTCTCTCCTATATGCACACACACTTCTGTGTAATCCATTAACCCAAGTGCTTGCGCTATGCCCCGGGACGTACATAACCTATGGCTTTGAGTCAAAGAGGGTGGAGAGTTCCCACACTCTGCCTCCTCGGTGCTTGGCAAGCTCACCGCATTCCACGGCACCACAAAGCAAGTCCTTAAGCAGCCGGAGGGAGGGAGGGAGGAAGGGAAGGGGGGGTTTAAGCCGTCAGGTGTGACCCACAGAAACTACCACACTCCTGTTCATTGGCCAATTTCTCTTTCAAGTCTTTGTTCCCTGCCGGTCTCTCCGTTGGAAAAAGAAGAAAAGGGACTTTGTTCACCTGGTTACCTGTTGTGAAGGTACACACACACACACACACACACACACACACACACACACACGGCATCTCCCTCCCCACGTTCCCCATCCTCCGTCCAAAAAACCCTTATGAATTGCGCCAGCTTCCCAGACAGAACAGGTTCTGTGCACGTTGTAAATGGAACTATTGATCCCGGCTGCAAAGACATTAAAAGGCTGATTTTTCCTCCTGGTTTTTCATATATATATATGAATATATATATATATATATAATATATATATAATATTATATTATGTATGTATGTATGTATGTATGTATGTATGTATGTATGTATGTATGTATATATATGAATATATATGAAAAACCAATACACACTTTTCCCAAAAAACCTGTTGGGAAAAGTGTGTATTTTCTAAAACGTAGCTAATAACACCACTTTTTTTGGGAATAGTGCCATAAAATGATATATCAGTGGAAAGATAATTTAATCAAGAATGTAATGCCATAACTTTTTATGAAGGGTTTGCTATTAGAATAGCAGTGACAGTCTAAAGAAGAAAAGTGAAACAGGTAGAAAAAAACGAGATATACAATAATTAACAACCATGGAAAAAAACGAGATATGCAAACATTATCACCATGTCAGTTCATACTGAGTTGGGTAACCTTTAGCATGAATGACGGCCTTACAACCTCTTCCCATGGAGTGAATCGAGTTTTTTAGTTCTGCAGCTGTTATCATGTGAAACCAAGATTGAATGATGGCTTCTATTAACTGGGTTTTATTGCTGGGTCTCTTCTGACTAACATGTTTCTTTAGTCGTCTCCGTAGATTTTCAATTGGGTGAAGGTCTGGGCTATTCCGGCAGTGGAATAGGATTATCTTGAAACTCCCAAAAAAAAAAAAAAAGTGGTGTTATGAGCCATCAAACCTCAAAAAATACACTTTTCCCAAAAAGTTTCCACAATTTTGGCCACTACTGCACATGTATGTATGTATATATCTGTCTTTTCAGATATATATGTATTTGCCAGTGAAAAAGTTGGGTTTTTTTTAAAATAATGCAATCCTGAGCATCGCTCCTGGGAAGGAAGCGGCCCGAGGGTAATAAAACTTATCATCGAGGTAAATATGTTAGTGGCTGCAGTCCAGCCCTTCAGTGCCTTGATGGGAAAAGCAGATTGGACTGGAAGCTTGTTCCAGCTCACACCGAAACCCCGTTTTTTTTGGTGTTCTTGCAAAGACGCTGAAGCGCGAATAAACGAAGCTGGATTGACACACTTAATCACCCAACGAATACGGCTGTGCTGGATTAGGCGCAAGCACAAGCTTGCCATACCCAACAAGCAGTTTGCCCCACGGATCAACCGGATGCCTCTAAGAGCAGGGATGTCGAACTCAAGACCCGGAGGCTGGATCCAACCCGCGAGTTGCTTAGATCTGGCCCGCGAAGCCGCCCTGGAAGAGAGCAAAGGAGCAGCCCGCGCTGCCTCTGCCAGTGAAAATGGAGCTTGCAAGGGCCATGGGAGGCTCGCCCGAGCTCCGTTTTCACTGGCAGAGGGTTGCAGGAGGCCGTCGCAGGCGGAAACGGAGCTCAGGAGCTCGTTTTCCGCTGGCAGAGCACTTGGGCAAACCACAGGCCCCGACACGAGTGACGTTGAGCGGCCACGCCCACCCCAGCCATGCCCCGCCCCTGGCCCCTCCCCCCCCAAGGTCAAACACAACCCTGATGTGGCCCTCAATGAAATTGAGTTTGCCCTGGTCTCCAAACTTGGCAACTTTAAAACTTGTGCGCTGCAACTCCATGCTGGGGAATTCTGGGAGTTGAAGTCCACAAGGCTTAAAGTTGCGGAGTTTGGAGTCCCCCGCTAGGGTGAATTCTGGGAGTTGAAGTCCACAAGTCTTAGAGTTGCTGAGTAGTTTGGTAGCGGAAATATTGAGTAGTTCGGAGAACCGGTAGAGGAAATTTTGAGTAGTTCAGAGAACCGGTAGAGGAAATTTTGAGTAGTTCGGAGAACTGGTAGCAGAAATATTGAGTAGTTTGGAGAACCGGTAGAGGAAATGTTGAGTAGTTCGGAGAACCGGTAGCGGAAATTTTGAGTAGTTCGGAGAACCGGTAGAGGAAATGTTGAATAGTTCGGAAAACCGGTAGTGGAAATTTTGAGTAGTTTGGAGAACCGGTAGCAGAAATTTTGAGTAGTTCAGAGAACCGGTAGAGGAAATTTTGAGTAGTTCGGAGAACCGGTAGAGGAAATTTTGAGTAGTTCGGAGAACCGGTAGCGGAAATATTGAGTAGTTCGGAGAACCGGTAGATGAAATTTTGAGTAGTTCGGAGAACCGGTAGTGGAAATATTGAGTAGTTCGGAGAACCGGTAGATGAAATTTTGAGTAGTTCGGAGAACCGGTAGAGGAAATTTTGAGTAGTTCAGAGAACCGGTAGCAGAAATATTGAGTAGTTCAGAGAACCGGTAGAGGAAATTTTGAGTAGTTCAGAGAACCGGTAGCGGAAATTTTGAGTAGTTCAGAGAACTGGCAAATACCACCTGTAGCTGGCCCCAGAGTGGAGTGGAAATGGAGATTTTGCAGTATCCTTCCCCTGCCACGCCCACCAAGCCACACCACGCCCACCAAGCCACGCCCACAGAACCAGTAGTAAAAAAAAATTGGATTTCACCACTGTGTGAAACCCACCTGTGCCTGGAGAACTATTGCCAGTACTGAGACAATATCAAAGGAAAGTTTGTTTTGCTTGGAGGGGCAGGGAGGGCACCATCCGTGGGAATGCGTTTGCAGAGCGCGCTCCGATTCTGAAGGCTGCACATACCTAAGCCGTATTCCCAGCAAGCACACGCAGGCCCTTCAACTTGGTGATCTGCTTACTGTAAATAAATCTTATCAACTTTCCCAGCCTGAAGTGGGGTGCTTAAGTTTTAAGCGTGGAACAAATTACTGTTTGTCTGGCTCTACCTGTTTACACACCGACAGCAAAGAGAAAGAAAAAGGAGGGAAACTCTCCGTGCCCATGGAGCAGTGTGTGTGAGAGAAATAACAGATACACACACACACATACACACACACACACACATATATATATAAAACATCTGCACGGACAAACCTTCTCAGCCTGTAAAATCTGTTTAGGTTTGACGAATGAATTGAAAGATATTTTGCTTCCTCCTTTAGAGAAAAAAAAAACTGTTTATAAGAAAGATGCAAAGACATTTGTTCTAACAGGAAGGAAGGAAGGAAGGAAGGAAGGAAGGAAGGAAGGAAGGAAGGAAGGAAGGAAGGAAGGAAAAATGAGAAGGAAGGGAGAAATGAGAAGGAGGGAAGAAAAAATGAGAAGGAAGGAAAAAAGGGGAAGGAAGGAAAAATGAGAAGGAAGGAAGGACAGAAAAAATGAGAAGGAAAGGAGAAATGAGAAGGAAGGAAGGAAGGAAGGAAGGAAGGAAGGAAGGAAGGAAAAAATGAGAAGGAAAGTAGAAATGAGAAGGAAGGAAGGAAGGAAGGAAGGAAGGAAAAAATGAGAAGGAAAGGAGAAATGAGAAGGAAGGAAGGAAGGAAGGAAAAAATGAGAAGGAAAGGAGAAATGAGAAGGAAGGAAGGAAAGAAGGAAGGAAGGAAAAAATTAGAAGGAAGAAAAAATGAGAAGGAAGGAAGGAAAAAATGAGAAGAAAATGAGAAATGAGAAGGAAGGATAGAAGGAAGGAAGGAAGGAAAAAATGAGAAGGAAAGGAGAAATGAGAAGGAAGGAAGAAAAGAAGGAAGGAAGAAAAAAATGAGAAGGAAGGAAGAAAAAATGAGAAGGAAGGAAGGAAAAAATGAGAAGGAAATGAGAAATGAGAAGGAAGGATAGAAGGAAGGAAGGAAGGAAAAAATGAGAAGGAAAGGAGAAATGAGAAGGAAGGAAAGAAGGAAGGAAGGAAAAAATTAGAAGGAAGAAAAAATGAGAAGGAAGGAAGGAAAAAATGAGAAGAAAATGAGAAATGAGAAGGAAGGATAGAAGGAAGGAAGGAAGGAAGGAAAAAATGAGAAGGAAAGGAGAAATGAGAAGGAAGGAAGGAAGAAAAGAAGGAAGGAAGAAAAAAATGAGAAGGAAGGAAGAAAAAATGAGAAGGAAGGAAGGAAAAAATGAGAAGGAAATGAGAAATGAGAAGGAAGGATAGAAGGAAGGAAGGAAGGAAGGAAAAAATGAGAAGGAAAGGAGAAATGAGAAGGAAGTTAGGAAAAAATGAGAAGGAAAGGAGAAATGAGAAGGAAGGAAAGAAGGAAGGAAGGAAGGTAGATAAAAATGAGATGATTCCAATTACTTATTTTCATTGTTTTGTATGTATCCTACCTTGATTATTTTTACAGACAATTCAAGGCGGCGAACCTTCCTCCTTCTATTCTCCCCACAACAACAATCCTGTTAGGTGGGTTGGGCTGAGAAACAGGGACTGGCCCAAAGTCATTTCATACCTAAGGTGGGCACTTGAGTTTACCTCTACCTGAGAGCCCATCCTCACCCCCTGTGTCCTCTAGAGCAGTGGTTCTCATCCTGTGGCCCGGGAACCCCTGGGATAGGGGCCGTGGTGTCATCACAGGGGAGGGGTCTGTGAAGGCTTGAAGAAATGTTATGATTTCTATCTTGAGTTAAGTCTGGGGGGGGGGGTGTCGGTCTGTGGCCACAAAGGGTATTTAAAGGGGGTTAAGATAACATTAAGAACTGTCCAGAGCAGGGGTCTCCAACCTTGGCAACTTTAAGCCTGGAGGACTTCAAGTCCCAGAATTCCCCAGCAAGCAAAGTTTGCCCTTCCCTCTTCGTCCTCCTCCTCTTCTTCTTCTCCTCCCTCTTCTTCTTCCTCTTCTTCTCCTTCCTCTTCCTCCTCCTCCTCTTCTTCTTCTCCTCCCTCTTCTTCTTCCTCTTCTTCTCCTTCCTCTTCCTCCTCCTCCTCTTTTTCTCCTCCTCCTCTTCTTCTCCTCCCTCTTCTTCTCCTTCCTCTTCCTCCTCCTCCTCCTCCTTTTTCTCCTCCTCCTCCTCCTTCTTCTTCCTCTTCATCTCCTCCTCCTCTTCTCCTCCTCCTCCCTCTTCCTCCTTCCCTTCTTTTTCTTCTTCCTCTCCTCCTCCTTCTCTCCTCTTTCCTCCTCCTTTTTCTCCTCCTCCTCCTCTTCTTCCTCTTCTCCTCCTCCCTCTTCCTCCTTCCCTTCTTCTTCTCCTCCTCCTGCCTCCTCTTCCTTTCCTCCTCCTACTCTCCTCCTCCACCTTCTCTCCTCCTCCTCTTCTTTCCTCCTCTTCTTCTTCCTCTTCTTCTCCTTCCGCTTCCTCCTCCTCTTCCTCCTTTTTCTCCTTCTCCTCCTCCTCCTTCTTCTTCCTCTTCATCTCCTCCTCCTCTTCTTTCCTCCTCCTCTTCCTCCCTCTCTTCCTCCCCCTCTTCCTCCTCCTCTTCTTCTTCTCTTCCTCCTCCTTCACAAAACACAGTACAATGTTAGAATGGCTTTTGCTGTTTTCCAAGAAGCTGGGCTGGCCAGTCCTTCCCTAGTTGGCACTCCCGTTGGCACAACTCACCAGCGGTCCTTCTCCAGTTGGCGCTGGGACCCCTCTCTCCTTCCCTCAACCCTCCACTCGCTGTAGAAAGGTTTTTTAAAAACGTGACTTCCTGTTGTAAAGGATCTGGGTCTAAGGAGGACAGGAATAAGCTTTTGAGACCTGGACGCCAGGGACCTCTCCTTTCAGAGGTCTCCAAAGGTTGCAGGGCCAAACAGATGCTGCTGTGAGCTGGCGATAGGATTTTGACGTGTCTGCGCTTTAGAGGAAGTTGGGTCGCAAACACGCAAATGATGATCAGGTCACGGAGACCTTGGAAGGCCCAATGAGCGGCAGCTGTGTTTGCTCAATGATTAGCCAATGACCAGACAGGCAGGATTTCTTACGTCGTCGTCATCATCATCATCATCGAGAAAGACCCATCGACTTCTCTGGTTTTATTTAATTTATTGACGAGTTTCATTTCAGGCCAAGGTTGAAACATTCCCTGGGGCATCCCACTGGGGAAAAGCCTCGGTGCAAAATGAACTTTGGGGACCGAAAGGAAAGGGATTTTTCTCCCAAAGCTGCAAAATGGAGGCTGTGGGGAGAGATGGGTGGGGGGAGATTTAAAACGTCCGAAAACCTCGTTTTCTGCCACCGTAGATCGTACTGGAGGGGGAGTAAAGAAAAGAAGAAGGAGGATAATAATTGAAATGGTATAGACCCGTGATGGCGAACCTATGGCACACGTGCCACAGGTAGCACGCAGAGCTATATCGGTGGGCATGCGAGCGTTGCCCTAGCTCAGCTCTGGTGTTCAGGCGTGCGCCGGCCAGCTGATTTTCGGGCCTTCCGGGCCCACCGGAAGTCTGGAAACAGGACGTTTCTGGCCTCCAGAGGGCCTCCTCTGTGTGTGTGGAGGGAAGGCTGTTTTTGCCCTCCCCAGGCTCCTAGAAAGGCTCTGGAGGCTGAGGAGAGTGAAAAACGGGCCTTCTGGTCCCACCGGAAGTCGGTAAACAGGCTGTTTCCGGCCTCCGGAGGACTTCCATGGGAGTGGGGAAGGCCGTTTTTGCCCTCCCCAGGCTCCTAGAAAGCCTCTGGAGGCTGAGGAGAGTGAAAAAACGGGCCTACCAGTGCCATTGCGTGCCAAAATGGGGGTCACACGGGGTCAGATGGGGGGGGGTCGCATGTGCGGGGGGGCAGGGCGCATTGAATTATGGGTGTCGGCACGCACGCGCGCAACCCCCCCCCCCGTGCTCCCCCCCGCTTTTGACACATGACGGCAAAACGGTTAGCCATCACTGGTATAGACTTTCTTGCTCGAGCAGGGGGTTGGACTAGATGACTTCCAAGGTCCCTTCCAACTCAGTTATTCTTCAGAGAAAAACCAGAAAGTCCAGTTGCCTCTTGAAAAAGAGCCGAGGAAGCTTCTGGGATGAGAAGCGAAACCTCTTCAGAGAAAAAAAAACCCAGAAAGTCCAGTTGCCTCTTGAAAAAGAACCGAAGAAGCTTCTGGGATGAGAAGCGAAACCTCTTCAGAGAAAAAAAAACCCAGAAAGTCCAGTTTGTCTCTTGAAAAAGAACCGAAGAAGCTTCTGGGATGAGAAGCGAAACCTCTTCAGAGAAAAAAAAAACCAGAAAGTTCAGTTTGTCTCTTGAAAAAAAACATCCTTTGGGAATCTTACAGAGGTTTAAACATCTGGAAGAAAACCGACCAAGCTCAGAGAGCACCACGGAGCCCTCATTTCAACCCCGAGCAACAAATAATCTCCTTTATCGGCCTATCATTATCTCCCACAGAGTACAAGGCTGGGTTTTTAAAACTCATTTTACAGAGGTGAGAGCCTCTGCAAACTCCTCTTAAAGAGTGTGCTTTTTCTGAAATTGGGAATGTTCCAGAGTACAAAGAGTTCTTTTGCTCCGTTCCAGAAACAGGGAGGCATCTGTGGGTTTCTAGTCAAAAAAAGGCGTTTCCCACCATCCCTTTCTGCATTTAAGAATCAGTGTTCGTAAATGAACAGGAGGAAATAACCCAAAATGTAAAGAAAAAATGATTCCCCCCCTCAAAAAAAATCTTGCTTTCTCCTGGGAAATGGGGTAAACTCATGAAGTGGCTGCGTTGTTGTTGTTGTTGTTGTTGTTGTTGTTGTTGTTGTTGTTATTATTATTATTATTATTATTATTATTATTATCGTCCTTCTGTCTTGTTATTCCCTTGCCCTTCCCTTCTTCTGCTTTCATAGTTTCTAATTCTTTTAAAATAATTATTTCCGAGGAGCCAGCTTGGTCTAATGGTTAAGGCATCAGGCTTGAAACCAGGAGACGGGGAGTTCTAGCACCACCTTAGGCATGAAAGCTGATTGGGTGACTTTGGGCCAATCACCAGGAGACTGGGAGTTCTAGTCCTGCCTTAGGCATGAAAGCTGATTGGGTGACTTTGGGCCAATCACCAGGAGACGAGGAGTTCTAGTCCTGCCTTAGGCATGAAAGCTGATTGGGTGACTTTGGGCCAATCATCAAGAGACTGGGAGTTCTAGTGCTGCCTTAGGCATGAAAGCTGATTGGGTGACTTTGGGCCAATCACCAGGAGATGAGGAGTTCTAGTCCTGCCTTAGGCATGAAAGCTGATTGGGTGACTTTGGGCCAATCATCAAGAGACTGGGAGTTCTAGTGCTGCCTTAGGCATGAAAGCTGATTGGGTGACTTTGGGCCAATCACCAGGAGATGAGGAGTTCTAGTCCTGCCTTAGGCATGAAAGCTGGTTGGGTGACTTTGGCCCAATCACCAGGAGACGGTGAGTTCTAGTTTTTTCTTAGACACAAAAACTGGCTGGATGACTTTGGGCCAATCACCAGGAGACGGTGAGTTCTAGTTTTGCCTTAGGCATGAAAGCTGGTTGGGTGACTTTGGGACAGTGACTCTCTCAGTCCAACCCACCTCACTGGGGTTTATTGTTGTGAGGAAAATAGGAGGAGGAAAGAGTATTAAATATGTTCACTGCATTAAGTTTTTTGTAAAAATAATAAAGGTGTGGGAAGGAAGGAAGGAAGGAAGGAAGGAAGGAAGGAAGGAAGGAAGGAAGGAAGGAAGGAAGGAGAAATAGGGAAGGAGGGAGGGAGGGAGAGAGGAGAAATAGGGAAGGAAGGAAGGAAGGAAAAATAGTGAAGGAAGGAGGGAGGGAGGAAGGAAGGAAGGAGAAATAGGGAGGGAGGGAAGGAAGGAAGGAAGGAGAAATACAGAAGGAAGGAGGGAGGAAGGAAGGAGAAATAGGGAAGGAAGGAAGGAAGGAAGGAGAAATAGGGAAGGAGGGAGAGAGGAGAAATAGTGAAGGAAGGATAAATAGTGAAGGAAAGAGGGAGGGAGGGAGGAACAAAGGAAGGAGAAATAGGGAAGGAAGGAAGGAAGGAAGGAAAGAAGGAAGGAGAAATAGTGCAGGCAGGCAGGCAGACAGGCAAGGAGACAGACAGACAGACAGGCAAAGGTGGTCCAAGGAAAAGGAATTTAGTTCCTCCCTCCATGCCACCCCTCCCTCGGTGGAGAATATACCGTAATACCTTCCCACGTACAATACGCACACCCCTTTCTCGCACCCTCAGGCCATTCCGTTAACTCAGTTTACATTGCCCATAAGATACATAGCACATTTATTTACCATAAAATAAAGATAAAGTTACAGCAGGCCTCGTCAAAGAACTACAGAAGCAAAAGGCAACAATGCCATTTTACTATAACTCAAGCATACTCGGCAAATATTGATCTAAGCCTGGACTGATCCTGGGACCAGCCTAGCAGTCGAAAATGGATTTTCGATCTAGAGGGTTGATCCGTGTTCCTGTCGGGGTGGGGGGTTCATATTTACGACGGTCGCAGGGTCCCCAGGTCACGAAATTCCCTTTTTGCGACCTTCTGACAAGCGAAGCCAATGGGGCGGGGAGCCAGATTCACTTAACAACGGCGACTCACTTAACAACCATATGACTCACTTAACAACCACATGATTCACTTAACAACCATATGACTCACTTAACAACTGTGCGACTCACTTAACAAACCGTGGCAAGAAATGTTGTAAAATGGGCCAAAAAAACCCAACCCCTCACTTAACGACTCAACAGAAACCTTGGATCCAGTTGCGGTCGTAAATTGAGGACTGCCTGTGCTGTGTAATGTTCGGACAAAGAGGGGCCAACAATTTGGAAATAAAAGTTTTGGAGAAACTGACTAGGCACAAAACAGAGGAGCGGAAGAGGAGGGTGGAGTTTTAGTGGGTAAAAACTCTATCCTAAGGGAGAACTAACCAACTTCAAGCCGACTTTCTTACCAAAATCCAAGAGCTAAAATGCCTCCTGAGGTTTGCTTGGGCCCAGATCCATGATGGCAAACTATGGCACGCGTGCCACAGGTGGCACGCAGAGCCGTATCAGTGGGCACGCAAGCGTTGCCCTTGCTCAGCTCCGGCAGTGATTTTCAGGACTTCTGGGCCTGCCGGAAGTCAGGAAACAGGATGTTTCCGGCCTCCGGGAGGGAGTGGGGAAGGCCTGTTTTTTCACTCTCCCCAGGCTCCAGAGACTTTCTAGGAGCCTGGGGAGGGCTAAAACGGCCTTCCCCACCGCCCCGGGGCCCAGAAATAGCCCGTTTGCCGACTTCCGGTGGGACCGGAAGGCCCATTTTTCGCTCTCCCCCAGGCTCCAGGGCCTTTCTAGATGGGACCGGAAGTTGGGAAAGGGGCTGTTTCTGGCCTCTGGAGGGCCTCCTTGCCTTGAGTAGCGTTTCTGGACTTTCGACAACTTTTAAGGTGAGTGGACTTCAACTCCCAGAATTCCCCAGGCAGCCAAAGTGGGGAAGTCCATCCATCCACTGAGGTTAAAAAAAAACAAAAAACTGGCTTGGAATGAAAATCGTTAGGAAATTTCTCCTTCATTCTAGGTTGCTTCTCTCCTTGACTGGCTTAGAGAGTCTACCCTGCCTTCGAAATGAGATTATTAGCAACATCAGACACTCCTTAGACTGCAAGAGTGAGTGTGCCTCTGCGTGAGTCACCGTTCTGGGTCGCCCTTCCAGAATCAGCTTCCAGTAAGAAACTGGGTAGGTGGCTGAGCTATAAATCAGGGGAGGATGAGAGCATCCGTCCCTCCCCATCGGCAGGGTTTACCAGCGCCTTTGCCACCGAAGGTCGGGCTTCTGTATGAGTCACTGTTCAAGGTTGGCCTCTTCCCTCCAGCTTCTGTTCTGTAACAGACAGCTTCTTCTTCTTCTTCTTCTTCTTCTTCTTCTTCTTCTTCTTCTTCTTCTTCTTCTTCTTCTTCTTCTTCTTCTTCTTCTTCTTCTTCCTCCTCCTCCTTCTCCTCCTCCTTTCTTCCTCCACCACCACCTCTTCTTCTTCTTCCTTCTCCTCCTCCTCTTCTTTCCTTCCTTCTCCTCCTCTTCTTCTTTCCTCCACCACCTCTTCTTCTTCTTCCTCCTCCTCCTCCTTCCTCCTCCTCCTCCTCTTCCTCCACCAATTCTTCTTCTTCTTCTTCTTCCTCCTCCTCCTCTTCCTCCACCACTTCTTCTTCTTCCTCCTCCTCCTCTTCTTCTTTCCTTCCTCCTCCTCTTTTCCTCCTCCTCCTCCTCTTCCTCCACATCTTCTTCTTCTTCCTCCTCCTCCTCCTCCTCCTCTCCCTCCACCACCACCACTTCTTCTTCTTTCTCCTCCTCTTCTTTCCTCCTCCTTCTCTTCCTCTTCCTCCTCTTCTTTCCTCCTTCTCTTCCTCCTCCTTCTTCTTCACAAAACCCAGTATGAATTTCATGGACTCACAACGCACCCATTGAGCACAGGAATGAGCTGCCATCATCTGTGAGTCCCTGGCCTGGAGTCTCAGAACAGGGACTCTGACAGAGACACCACAGAAGGAGCCCTAGAAACAAGCACTTGTCATTTCAAGAGCTGGAAGAGTGAAACGTCCCTCCCTGGAATAAACCTAATCTGGAAAACATGAGCGAGGAGGAGTGAGGTGGGGGCAGCCAAAACCCGCCCGCCCGTTTTTCATCTTGGAGATTAAGCCCCCTAAATCAGCAAACAGCATGTCTGCATTCTCCGTTTTCTCAACCTTCCTCAGACACCCGAATCGTTCCTGGCTGAAATATACCTCCTTTCTCCCTCCCCCCCTCCTATAATCTGCAGCTCCTCATTTTTTTCCCCTGCTTACCTCCTCTAATCAATCTGTCTTTCTCTCTCTGTGTCTCTGTGTCTCTCTCACTCTCTCTTTCTTTCTCTCCCTCCCTCTCTTTCTCTCTCCCTCCTTCTCCTTCTCTGTCTCTTTCTCTCTCCCTCTACTTTCTTTCTCTTGCTCTCACCCTCTCTTTCCCTCTCTCCCTCCCTCCCTCTCTGTCTCTCTTTATCTCTCTACATCTCCCTCCCTCCCTCTCTGTCTCTCTCTCCCTCCCTCTCTCTCTTTCTCCCTCCCTCTCCCTCCCTTTCTTTCTCTCTCCCTCTCCCTTTCTCTGTCTCTCTCTTTTTGTCTCTGTCTCTCTCTCTCTGTCTTTCTCTTTATCTCTCGCTCTGTCTCTCTCTCCCTCCCTCCCTCTCTCCCCCTCTCCCTCCCTCCCTCTCTCTCTCTCTCTCTGTCTCTCTCTGTCTTTCTCTTTATCTCTCTCTCTCCCTCCCTCTCTCCCTCCCCCTCTCCTTCTCTCTCTTTCCCTCTCCCTCTGTCTCTTTCTCTCTCTCTCCCTCCCTGTCCCTCTCTCTGTCTCTTTCTTTCTCTCCCCCTCCCTCCCTCTCTCTGTCTCTCCCTCTTTCTTTCTCTCTCCGTTCCTCTCCTTATCTCTCCCTCTCTCTCTCCGTCTCTCTCCCTCCCTCCCTCCCTTTCTCTCTCTCCCTCCCTCCCTTTGTCTCTCTCTGTCACTCTTTCTCTCTCTCTCTTCCTCCCTCTCTCTCTCTGTGTCTCTCTTTCCCTCTCTCCCTCTGTCTTTCTCTCTCTCCCTCTCTCTCCCTGATGTCTGCTGGGTGCTGACTGAAGCTGTCATTATCAGCTCAATAAATCTCTTGGCACGGAGATCTTCCTTTCTTTCTCTCTCTCTCTTTTTTTAATTGAACTGCTGGCTTGCCCGGGGGCGAGGAGGTGGTGGTGGGGGGTGGGGGAAGGAGGCCAGCAAAGGTTGAAGAGAGCAGCATTTTCCCACGCCTAAGACACACCGCCTCGCACATTCCCGGGGCTGCCAGACCTTTTGCAAATGTTTGGATAGCATAGAGCAAACGGCACACCTTCTACTGCTTGCTCTTCAGAGCCAGGCCAGCAGGAAGTGACACACACACACACACACACACACACACACACACACACACACACACACTCCCCCCCCTCACAGCTGATTCACCACCAACCTGTCTGCTGAGCAAATCATCCACTCTGGCTTGTCTTTCTCTGGGGGGGGGGGGGAGTGAGGGGGTTGAAAGGGTTGGGGGGTGCTGCCTGCTCGATAATCCTTGGCTTAACGTATTTTTAATTTAATTTAATATTTAATCATGGTTTTTTTTCCCCCCTCCTTACGTACACTGAGAGCCTATGCACCGAAGACAAATTCCTTGTTTTGTCCAATCACATTTGGCCCAATAACGAATCCTATTCTATTCTAAACCACCATTCGTTTTGGGACTTTTCAAAGCTACTGGGAAAAAAAAGCGACTTGTGACACTTTCGCACACTTACGACCCCTTGCGACATCCCCCGGTGGTGGCTTGCCCACCGTGGACTCATATTTAGGATGGCTGCAAAAATCCCTTGGGTCATCTGCAATCAATTGGGGGGTGGGGTAGGTTTCCCCAACTTCATAACCGCAGGGTTCCGCTTAGCGACCATGGCGAGAAAGGCCACAGACTCACTTAACAACCCGCCTTGCTTAGCAAGGGTGGGTCATAAGTCGAGGGCTGCCTGTAAAAAAACCCGGTAAAATGTTCTTTTCTTTGCATCGGGTGAGAAAAATCAGGTGCAGATTCTGCCTCTTATATTCCATTTAACAATTGCTGGTTTTGTTTTGTTTTTTTAATTTGATTTATATGCCGCCCTTCTCCGGAGACTCAGGGCGGCTTACAATGCGCTAAGCAATAGCCTTCATACTTTTGTATATTTATACAAAGTCAGCTTATTGCCCCCACAAACTGGGTCCTCATTTCACCTACCTTAGAAAGGACGGAAGGCTGAGTCAACCTTGAGCCTGGGGAGATTCGAACTTACAGTCATTGGAGACAGCTGGTGTTAATCACAATGCTTTTAGTCTGCTGAGCCACCAGACCCAGCAGAATTATTATTATTGGCCAATTATTATTCCCAGGGTTGGAAAGACTTGTTTCTCCTCTTTCTTGATCAAAATTCTCTGGTTTCTGGGGAGGGGGGGTGTTAATCCCCCCAAAAGAAGTCATTCCCCCCCTCCCCCATTGGCTTCAGGCTTCTGGGAATAAATAGGAAATCTCTGTAGGTCATAGAGAAGCCCTTGCTGCAAGATAAAGAGAAATTTAGCAAGCCCGGAGGGAAAGTTCTGACTCCTCTTTTTTTTTAAAAAAAAATAAATAAATCTGTAGCTTCTGTAGGGAAAAGTCTTTTTCCTGACACACACACACACACACACACACACACTTCTCCTCCTTCGCCATTACAAGAATCGCTGGCTGGAAATCTGAATTACCCTTTTGAGAAATCCCACATGACTTCAAGCCTGCCTCTGACGCACGCAGGCGGAGGGGAGAAGTCTGCCAAGGCAGCCAGGTTTAGAAGCTGGAACGAGAAGAGAGAGAGAGAGAGAGAGAGGCTGTGTGGGGAGCTTTTTTCTTCCCCCCCCCCCCCCGAACCAACACAGAGCTGTCTGGCCCACACATGCAGGAAATGGGCCAAATGGGAAAGAAATAGCAGCACGTTTCGGTGCTCTCTAACATGAAGGGTGAAGGGTTCGGTGCAGAGATAGGAAGGTGGAGAAGGGGAGCAGGAAAAAAAAACCCACAACAACAATGCCTGGCCTGGGACAGGATTTGCACTCTGCTCCCGGCAGCTGGGATGTCCTGCAAAGGAGATGCTCAGCCTGATTTCGGGGTGGGTTAGAGACTCTAGAGAATGCGGGCTTGGGGGGCACCCGTCGCAATATTTTGGCGTTTTGGAGAAAGCAAAACTGGCAGGAGGAACTGAGAGAGGCCCAGGAACTCAGCCCTGCTCGAGGCACAACAAATTAAAAGAGCCAAAACAAAACGTTTTGGAAAATGCCAATAAACCAGGAATGGAATGGAATGGAATGGAATGGAATGGAATGGAATGGAATAGAATAGAATAGAATAGAATAGAATAGAATAGAATAGAATAGAATAGAATAGAATAGAATAGAATAGAATAGAAAATATGGAATGGAATAGAGTAGAGTAGAGTAGAGTAGAGTAGAATAGAATAGAATAGAATAGAATAGAATAGAATAGAATAGAATAGAATAGAATAGAAAATATGGAATACGAATAGAGTAGAGTAGAGTGGAATAGGAATAGGAATAGAATAGAATAGAATAGAATAGAATAGAATAGAATAGAATAGAATAGAATAGAATAGAATAGAAAATATGGAATGGAATAGAATAGAATAGAGTAGAGTAGAGTAGAGTAGAGTAGAGTAGAGTAGAGTAGAGTAGAGTAGAGTAGAGTAGAGTGGAATAGAATAGAATAGAATAGAATAGAATAGAATAGAATAGAATAGAATAGAATAGAATAGAATAGAATAGGAGTTGGAAGGGACCTTGGAGGTCTTCTAGTCCAACCCCCTGCTTTGGCAGGAAACCCTCCACCACTTCATACAAAGGGTTATCCAACCTCTTCTTAAAAACTTCCAATATCTCAGGGGCTGCCCCAAAGAAGTGGGAGTCAAGCTATTCTCCAAAGCACCTGAGGGCAGGACAAGAAGCAACGGGTGGAAACTAACCAAGCAGAGAAGCAACTTAGAACTAAGGAGAAACTTCCTGACAGTGAGAACAATTAACCAGTGGAACAACTTGCCACCAGAAGCTGTGAATGCTCCAACACTGGAAGTTTTTAAGAAGATGTTTGGATAACCCTTTGTCTGAAGTGGTGTACGGTTTCCTGCCTAAGCAGGGGGTTGGACTAGAAGACCTCCAAGGTCCCTTCCAAGTCTGTTAGTCTATTCTATTTGGGACATTCTGTTTTCTATTCTGTTTTCTGCCCTGGGGGTTCTTTGGAGAGTAGGTTGTCCCCTCGCCCTCTTTTCTGTGACAGCCCCTGGAAGACAGCTGTCGCAGGGAGATGAGGCTTTAGGATTTAAGATCCCGATGAAATCTCCTGATTTCATAGGAACCCACGAGTTCTTAAGAGCGAGGACAGGACTTGGGAAGGTTTAATAGAGCAGAAAGCTAGAGGCCTGCTGAGACTTGGAAACATAAAACTCTGGCGGTCTCTTGACAACTGCAACAACTACTACCCCACCCCCCTTCCTCCCTCTTCCAGCCTCCTTCCCCGCCCAGCTTCCTGTAGCCTGTTTTCCTTGCCAGGAGATGTTTGACCTCCACTGAGTTAAAGCTGGATCGTTTCCCAGAACGAAGGGAGGCTGTTCCAGCCATGAGCCTTGGAAGGAAGGGGAAACAGGAGGTCAGCATCTTAACAGCTCAGGAGGAGATGATGATGAGATATTCTTTGCCCCATCGCAGCCTGGTGGAATCGGTACTTAGGTTGCAAAAGGGGTGGGTGGGTGGAATGCGGGGAGGGGGTTTTACAGAGACCGGGCATGCCTCCTCCCTGCGGGGCATTTTAAAAATAAAAATCGCAGATGTGGAACGAAACATGGAGCTGTCCGGGCTCCTTTAGGAGACACAGTTCCTTTTTTTCCAAAATTTAAAAAAAAAAAAAAGGAACGTAGAGGATTCAAGAGAATGCTATCCGGAGGTGGGCTGCTGACGGTTCGGGCGAACCGGTTAGTTCCGAGCAGCAGCTGGGCCTGCCCACCTGCCCTGGCGCTATCCCGTCCTATAGAATCTCTGTTTTTTTTGGATGCTGTGTGGCATGCGCTCACATTTTTGGTTCTGGGCGAACTGGTTGTTACAGTATGCGACGCCCCCCCCCCCTCTGATGCTATCTGGCATCGCCTCCCACCCATCGACCAAGCTGATCAACTGGGGTTGTCCAATCTCAGAGAGGTCTAGGGCAGGGGTCTCCAACCTTGGGCACTTTAAGCCTGGAGGACTTCAACTCCCAGGATTTTGCAAAATAAAAAAGGAACGTAGAGGATTCAAGAGAATGCTATCCGGAGGTGGGCTGCTGACGGTTCGGGCAAACCGGTTAGTTCCGAGCAGCAGCTGGGCCTGCCCACCTGCCCTGGCGCTATCCCGTCCTATAGAATCTCTGTTTTTTTTGGATGCCATGTGGCATGTGCTCACATTTTTGGTTCTGGGCGAACCGGTTGTTACAGTATGCGACGCCCCCACTCTGATGTTATCTGGCATCGCCTCCTACCCATCGACCAAGCTGATCAACTGAGGTTGTCCAATCTCAGAGAGGTCTAGGGCAGGGGTCTCCAACCTTGGCCACTTTAACCCTGGAGGACTTCAACTTCGCTGGCTGGGGAATTCTGGGAGTTGAAGTCCGCCAGGCTTAAAGTGGCCAAAGTTGGAGACCCCTGGACGTCTAGGGGACGAAGGATGGAAACTGGTCCAAGCATTTACAGATGTTCCTCACAGGTCTTTCAAGCTTGCTCAGGGCTGCTGTGCTATAAACCGGACTTCACTTCAGTCTACAGGTTAAGTCCTCAGTTTTCGGCTTCATTTAGTGACCGTTCAAAGTTACAACGGTACTGGAAGAAGCGACTTATAGGACTTGCGGCATCCCCACGCGAACAAAATTCAGACGCTTGGCAACCTGGGTTCATACTTATGACGGTCGCAGTGTCCCGGGGTTCACGCGATTCGCCCTTCCGAACGAGCCAAGTTCATCGGGGAAGCCGGATTCGCTTAACAACAGTGTTACTAACTTAACGATGCCAGTGTCAAGAAACGTCGTAAAATGAGGCAGAACTCACTTGACCGACGTCTCACCGAGCAACATAAATTTTGGGGCTCGGTTGCGGTCTTAAGTCGAGGACTACCTGTATTTCACCTATCCGACCTAGAGATTCTGAGGAAGGAGCAGAAAGTGGAGCATCGATAGGGGGCTTCTAGAGGAGACCAGCTCTACTAGCTGAAGGTTAGGGACCCTTCCCCTTCCATTTTCATTGCAAACTTATTCTTCTTCTAAAAAAAAAGGGGGGGCAATTTAAAAATTGCACTCTGTGCATGCTCAGGCACACTCTCAAACCCACTCCCCCCCCCACCGTTTTTTTTTTTTTTTAAAGCAGCAGAAACAAGCTGTGCTTCATTTAGGCTGTGCAGAAGGAGGGGGTAGCAGCCCACCCAACATTTGCTCCAAAGGCATCTCCTCCTCCTCCTCTTCCCCCCTTTATTTGGGACACCCCCTCCCCACATATAGCCACCAGCAGCCGGAGCCAGCTGTGGGGCGGGGGTGGGGTGGGGTGGGGGAGGCAGAGGCTGTCTGCACGCGGAGCTGCGCGAGAGCCACGCGACCGGCGGCGGCGGCAGCGGCGGCGGCGGCTGGGAGGCAGGCGGGTGGTTGAGCTCAGCGGAGGAAGGGAAGGGAAGACAGGCGGAAGGCTGGAGGGGAGGGGAGGGCGGCCAGCTGGGCTCCTCCGTTTTTTCTTGTTTTTTTTCCCCCCTCCTCCCACTCTCCCGGTCCTCTTGGGCGGCCGCATCATCGCCCCCGACCCGGGCCGCTGGGGACATCGCGGCGGACTTTTGCAGCCTTGGCGCCGCGTTTGCTAATTCGCTTTTAATACTTTCTTTCTTTCTTTCTTTCTTTCTTTCTTTCTTTCTTTCTTTCTTTCTTTCTTTCTTTCTTTCTTTCTTTCTTTCTTTCTTTCTTTCTTTCTTTCTTCTTCTCTTCCTTCCTTCTTCTTCTCCTCCTTCTCCTTCTCCTTTCTTCTTTTCTTCTTCTCCTTCTCCTCCTTCTTCTTCTCCTCCTTCTCCTTCTTCTTACTTCTTCTTCTTTTTCTTCTTCTCCTTCTCCTTCTTCTTCTCCTCCTTCTCCTTCTCCTTCTTTCTTCTCCTCCTTCTCCTTCTTCTTTCTTCTCCTTCTCCTTCTCCTCCTTCTCCTCCTTTTTCTTCTTCTCCTTCTCCTCCTTCTCCTTCTTCTTCTTTTTCTTCTTCTCCTTCTCCTTTCTTCTCCTTCTCCTTCTCCTCCTTCTCCTTCTCCTCCTTCTCCTTCTCCTTCTTCTTTCTCCTTCTTCTTCTCCTCCTTCTTTTTCTCCTTCTCCTTCTCCTTCTTCTTTCTTCTCCTCCTTCTCCTTCTTCTTTCTTCTCCTCCTTCTCCTTCTCCTTCTTCTTTCTTTCTTCTTCTTCTTCTTCTTTTTCTTCTTCTTCCTTCTCCTCCTTCTTCTTATTGTTATTATTGGAAACAGTTGGGGGGCAAGAAAGGAGGAACAGATCAGAGCATCTGAAAAGTACCAAGTTGGCAGTGCTGAAAGAGGGGCAGAGGAGGGAAGAAGGAGCTTTGATCTCCAGGGATTTCCCCCCCTCCCTCCCCCACCCCGGTGGGCTCCCAGTAAGTTTTTTTTGGGTGTGTGTGTGTGTGCTTTCCAGGCCTTCATCTGCTTTCAGCTCAAGTCTGCCCAAGGCTGGGGGAAGTGGAAGGATGGGCCAAAACTAAATTCAGGCATTTTAAGAGAGGGGAGACCTTCTCTGTGGCTTGGAGCAACTGGGGCCAAATCTATATATATTTTTAAATGTGTTTTAATATTTGTATTTGATGTTTTTATCTGGCTGTTCACCGCCCTGAGTCCTCAGGAAGAAGGGCGGTATACAAATTCAAAAATAAATAAATAAATAAATAAATAAAACTGGTGGTCCCTGTGAAAAATCATTTGCATTTTTTTTAAATATTGCACCAAATACTATTTATCTTTTTTTTTAATTTAAAAAAATCCATATTAGGGGGTCCGCGGGGGGTTTAAAATTATGAAATGAGTGGTCCCTGAGTTCCGAGAGGTTGGTGACCCCTGACCTGGAGGGTCTTCTTGGGGGAAGGGGAGAAACCCAGGACCCTTTCCCCACTGGGGTAAGGAAAAGCCAGTTCAACATTTAAAAAGGAAAGGAGCGAGAGAGGTTTCTGTGGGTCAGTTTTTTTGGACCCTGCATAAAACATCCTTCTTATTCTTTGGGAGATAGTTAAATGCCAAAGGTTTATTATTATTTTTTTCCCCTTTTTTGCCAGTTTCCTACTGCAGGGAGATGCCAAAAAAAAAAAAAAGGGGGGGGGATTATTGGTTGCTAAAAGCCAAGCCTTGGCTGCGAGGGAGGCTGGCTTTTCCCAAGCTTTTTGTCCCTTCCTGTCAACTCTGTCCCAGCTTCTCCTCCCAGCTGCCCCCCCTCCATACTTCCCTCCCTTCCTGTGAGTTGACACAGCCTCCCTCTCTTTCCTTCACTTTCTGAAGTCCTGCCAAAATTCACTTTATGAGCTGAGGCCCACAGGCAGCAGCCAAGAGGGAAAACAGCTTTGCGGTTCGTTCGAATCAGGCCTCCTCCCAGTCTGGGGCTCGTGCGCGCGTGCGTGGGGCGGCGTGGGGGGGGGGGTTAAGGGTGCAGCTGGCCTTGAACAGCATGACAACTGTTACACAGACCCACACATACACATAGGCTCTTTCAAACAGGCAACCTTCTGTTATAAAAAGCAGACAGGTATAATAACAGGTATTAAGAGCCTTGGGTGGCGCAGCAGACTAAAGTGCTGTTAAAATAGCACCAGCTGCCTGCAATTACTGCGAGTTCAAATCTCACCAGGCTCAAGGTTGACTCAGCCTTCCATCCTTCCGAGGTAGGTAAAATGAGGACCCGGATTGTGGGGGTAATAAGCTGACTTTATATTTAAAAAAAAGAACACCGCTTAGGGGAGGCCAAAAGCCCTACTAAGCAAGTATATACAAAAGTATGAAGGCTATTGCTTAACGCATTGTAAGCTGCCCTGAGTCTCCGGAGAAGGGCGGCATATAAACCAAACTAATAAAATAAATAAATAAATAAATAAATAAATAAATAAATAAATAAATAAATAATAGATAGATAGATAGATAGATAGATAGATAGATAGATAGATAGACAGATAGATGATAGAGATGGATGGATAGATAGATAGATAAATAGATAAAGCTAGGTAGCTAGGTAGAGATATAGATGGATGGATGGATGGATGGATGGATGGATGGATGGATGGATGGATAGCTAGATAGCTAGATATAGATAATGATAGAGATGGATAGATAGATAGATAAATAGATAAAGCTAGGTAGCTAGGTAGAGATATAGATGGATGGATGGATGGATGGATAGATATAGATATAGATATAGATATAGATAGATGATAGAGATGGATGGATAGATAGATAAATAGATAAAGCTAGGTAGCTAGGTAGAGATATAGATGGATGGATGGATGGATGGATGGATGGATGGATGGATGTAGATATAGATAGATGATAGAGATGGATGGATAGATAGATAGATAAATAGATAAAGCTAGGTAGCTAGGTAGAGATATAGATGGATGGATGGATGGATGGATGGATGGATGGATGGATGGATGGATAGATAGATAGATAGATAGATATAGATATAGATAGATGATAGAGATAGAGATAGGTAGATAGATAGATAGATAGATAGATAGATAGATAGATAGATAGATAGTCAAACAGGGACTGAGGTTTCTCTGGAGCTGTGAATATTTTTAAAAAAACACATACCTGGCTGGAATTCAGCCTGACCTCAGGACCTTCCTGATTGCCTCCCCCCCCACCCCCAATGTTTGTTGACATCTGTCCCCAAACTTCCTAACTGCGCCCCCCCCCAAACTCCAACTTCACTGTTTATTTATACTTTAGGCTAACATTTCTCAGCCGCTGTCTCCCTCCATCAAAGAGATGAACGAAGGAAGGGGGAATTCAAGAAAGAATGAAAACAAAAAAAAATTGTGTTGCAGCCGTGAGTTGGATGCAAAACACCCTCCCCACGCACCCCAAAAAACACAACGACCACCCCAAAGCATCTCAACATTGTTCCAGACAAAAAAAAAAAAACTGTTTTTCTGGCTCCTGCTTTTGGTACGGAGGATTTGAATCATGTCACGCTGTCGTTCCCAACGGGAGAGAGACCATAAATATTATCAAAGAACACCCATATTTATTTTATTTTTTCTTGGCCCTGCTCAGACGAAGAGAATAAAAAAATCCTTCTGTCTTTTTTCCTCCAGCCCCCACCTTCTTCCCTCTCATGCTCTCCCTTTTTCTAATAAGGACAAACTCGTGCCATCCGAAAAATGAGTCAGATTTCTCGGGGTATCAATTAAAAAAAAAAGCATTCGTTCCAAAGAGCTTAACTTCAGGAAAATAAAAGGAAGGAAGCTTTTAAAAAAAGACAGGAAGGAAGGTGGGTTTGGGGTTGGTTTCCCCCCCCCCACACACACTCTTGGGATAGAATAGGATAACAGAGTTGGAAGGGATCTCAGAGGTCTTCTAGTCCAACCCCCTGCTTAGGCAGGAAGGAAACCCTACACCTCTTCAGACAAAGAGTTATCCAACCTCTTCTTTAAAAACTTCCAGTGATAGCAGTCTTCCAATATCTGAGGGGCTGCCCCAAAGAAGAGGGAGTCAAGCTATTCTCCACAGCACTTGAGGGCAGGACAAGAAGCAATGGGTGGAAACTAATCAAAGAGAGAAGCAACCTAGAACTAAGGAGAAATTTCCTGACGGTGAGAACAATTAATCCGTGGAACAACTTGCCACCAGAAGTTGTGAATGCTCCAACACTGGAAGTTTTTTTTTTTTTTTTTTTTTTTTTTTTTATTGGAAAAGTTTTCAAATACAAATTTTTCCCCTTTTTTCCTTCCCCCCCTCCTCCCTAACCCCCCCTCGCCACCCATCCCCCCGTGACTTCTTCACACCAAAAAACCTAATTCATAACAGATTACATAATATTTTACCATCGCCTTACTCTCTCCTCTATATACTGACCCTTACTTACTAAAAATATTATTAATATTGTTACTTTCCCCTTTTACCATACATTTCAAAAAAAAAAAAAAAAAAGCAGTCTGCTATAACATTGTATGATAACTTCTAGTTTAGCATAATATTATTATAACCCCCAATTTAGCAATAATCTACCCTTTTTGTCCTCCCCAAAACTTATATCTATGTATTGTTACAACATTTCAAAACAACCTTCCACTTTAAGACTGTATAATAAATCCTACTTTAACATTTATTCTTTGTGTATATTAATATAACATTTCAAAGCAGCCTTCCACATAAGTCCTAATTTAACATTTATTCAACTCTGTCCATTTCCTCCACTACCCTAAATATATCACTTAAACATCCCTTTTCTTAAGCTAATCCATCAGTAGACTAACATATTTCCACCCACTTTCCTACAAAATTACCATACACAACAATTCAATTCTTAATATCTGCCCACTCTACTAATATATATATATATATACATATATTCCATTATTTAAAAAAAAAAAGACAATAACTTTAAATTTATAATCCATATAATATCTTCTTTGATGTCTTTCCACTAGATTGTTGAGTCCCCCATCCATAATTGGGTAACATAGCATCCTGGTGCAACAGTTTGTTCAAAGTCTTCAGTCTTCATCTGCCCCCATCAGTAATGAATATCCTCATATATATATAAAAATAAAAACAACCACCCGAGTGACATTATAATTGTATTCCATATAGTTGTAATTGTGGCTTTCATCAGGATTATTAATTCCCATCATCGTAATGGGTAACAACCAGATCTTCTGCATGCCCCAACGTAACTCTCTTGCCTTGTAGCTCAGAATAATTATAATATATTTATCAGTACAAGAAAAGAAATCCAAAATAGATAATTCAAATCCAACAGATTAAGGCTCTTTTCACATCCCAAAATTACGGCATTGCAGAGGTCTGTCACTGTCCTCAGGATGATATTAACCAATACTTCGCCTCCACTATCTTTTCACATATTCATTCATTTTTTTTAAAATCACTGGCTTCACCGTTGCTTAGTTTAGAAATTTCTGTTTTTATGAGACCTATTTCTTTTTTTCTTTTCTTTTTGTGGGTTTGATTTCCATCCTGTTTTCCTTTCTACAAGTTGTATATCAACTGATCGGTTTTCATTCTGCTTTATAAACTGATCTTGTTGGATCATCACGTTGAAATCAGATGCCGCTTCTCTCATATTTGTAGATAATCCAGCTGGAGTATCAAGAGAATCCAAAGACAGTTTATCTACCACAACCTCTGTAATTCGATGTTTTCCCTTTATTTCCAACTCCTTCTGCTTATCCTGTATTGTGCCTATAGATGTTAAGTTCATTTTCAAAATTTTTTGATAAAATTCTTCCGCTTTTTCAACAGTATCTAATTGGTATCTTTCTCCTTGATATCTCAATATTATGCCAACTGGGGCATTCCACCTAAATGGAATATTTCTGTATTTTAACTCAGTCACCAGAAAACCAAATTTCTTCCTTTCCATTAACATCTTGGGGGGAAGCTCTTTGTAGATCCATATCTTCCTTCCATACAATTGCAAAGTAGAATTGAAGGAATTTTGCACAATTTTATTCCTAATTTCCTTGTCTGTAAAATAAATCACCACATCTCTAGGCAATTGCCTTTGCTTTGCAATCCAGGAGTTTATTCTGTACACTCTATCAATCCTACAAAACACTTCCCCAGGTTGAACCTTTAAAATCCCAGCCAGAATTTCAGAAGATATTTTCCTTAAGTCATCTCTGTTATTTTCCTGTAAACCTCTGAGTCTGATCGCATATTCTGTAAAATTATAATGCATCATTAAGACCTCTCTTTCAATCCGTTGTTGTAAATTTTCTACATTACAAGACTTTTGTTCAACCTCCATTTTAAATTTTTCTTCTGAGCTATTGTCTTGAGTATTTGTCAAATCATTTTCAATTTTTTGTATTTTATTATCCAAATTGTCCTCAATTTCTTCCACTTTAGACTCTAATAAGTTAGTATTTTCATCCAACTTAGTCATAAATCCTACAAGATCATTAGCCATTTTAATAATCTTTCGATTCAAAATATCAAACTTTAATTGCACTAATTCTTTAATTTCCTGCTTAAATTTTTCAAAGTTCTGATTCACAATCTCATCCCTTCTTACAATCTCCTCCAAAAGAAATTCAATTATATTAAAATCGGTTTTCTGAGACTGGAGCTTTAAAACTTGGTCACGTAGTTTGTTAATGGGGGAATCCCCCCCCATTGCTTGTTTGTCCAACTTTAATGCCATGTTTCAACACAGACAAACTATTTTTCTTAAAAAGAAAAGAGAGGCAGCAGAGAAAAAAAAAAAACCTCTTTCCAACCAAGATGAATATCAAATCTCCAGGAAAAGAAAAAACACAAAAGTAGAGCTTTATTTTAAAGTGTAGCCAAAAATATTTATTCAGCTACTTTGTATCTCAATAAGAAACGGAAGGACTCTCCCTTTCAGCCCCTTCTCAAGCCTCGGCAGTCGCCCTTTTTAAAGATTCTTTTTTCCTTTTCCTTTTCCTTCTTCAATAATTGTTATAAAATAAGTGAAATACTTGCAATTCGAGGTCACAGATCCAGCTCAAATCCCTTCAAATGTAAGCAGGAGCATTTATTCTGCTATTTTGTAACTTAATAAAAAACGGAAGGACTTTCTCTTTTCAGCTTCCCTGCTCCAGTTTCGGCAATCGCCATTTTAAAAGGTCTTTTTTACTTTGTTGAATATCCTTTGTAAAATAAGTATTAATACTTGCAATTTAGGGTCACAGATCCAAATCCAAATCTCATCATCTTTAGTTAATCTGTTAAATATCTTAAAAGGCTTGTCTTCGTAGCCTTGTTCTGCAAAAAGGCAGAAGTCTCCCAACGCCCGGAGCGGGCGGCGAGTGCTATAGGGAGCTTCCTCCGCCCGCCCCCAAGAGTAAAAAAAAAAAACCCCTGGGGGCTACGGAGAGCTCTACCTGCACTCACCTGCTCTATCCCACATTTCCTCCTGGAAATGGGGTTTTTCGAGCCGCCTTTGCGCTGTACAGGCGGCTCTTTACAGGCGAAGGGGCTGGCGGTCCCAAGAGACCGTCTGGTGGCTACGAAGAACAAACCGGAAGTCAACACTGGAAGTTTTTAAGAAGATGTTGGATAACCATTTGTCTGAAGTGGTGTAGGGTTTCCTGCCTAAGTAGGGGGTTCGACTAGAAGACCTTCAAGGTCCCTTCCGACTCTATTCTATTCTATTCTATTCTATTCTATTCTATTCTATTCTATTCTATTCTATTCTATTCTATTCTACTCTACTCTACTCTACTCTACTCTACTCTACTCTACTCTACCCTACACTATTCTACTCTACTCCTATTCTATTCTATTCTATTCTATTCTATTCTATTCTATTCTATTCTATTCTATTCTATTCTACTCTACTCTACTCTACTCTACTCTACTCTACTTCTATTCTATTCTATTCTATTCTATTCTATTCTATTCTATTCTATTCTACTCTACTCTACTCTACTCTACTCTACTTCTATTCTATTCTATTCTATTCTATTCTATTCTATTCTATTCTATTCTACTCTACTCTACTCTACTCTACTCTACTCTACTCTACTCTACTCTACTCAGTGTTTACAACTTCAGAGGCAAGTTGTTCCACTGATTAACTGTTCTAACTGTCAGGAAATTTCCCCTTAGTTCTAAATTGCTTCTCTCCTTCAGTAGTTTCCCCCCATTGCTTCTTGTCCTGCCCTCAGGTGCTTTGGAGAATAGCTTGACTCCCTCTTCTTTGGGGCAGCCCCTGAGATATTGGAAGACTGCTATCATGCCTCCCCTGGTCCTTCTTCTCATCAGACTAGACATACCCAGCAACCGTTTTTTCGACATCTGAACTGGGAGGGGGCAGGCTCCAGTCCCCACTGTTTGCAAAAGTTCTTTGCTTCTGTTTGACTTCGATTTAGTGCGTGTGAGGAATAAGGGGAGATTTTGGGGAGGATCAAAGAGGAATAACTGTAGCAAGAAACATCCGGGGAGGTTCTCGGTTGTCCAGGTTTCACGGCTGTCCCAAAAGTGTGCTTTATTTTCCCAAGAAAGGGACTTGGGCTCCGTCTTTTTTCTTGAAGGCATTTCGCTTCTCGTCCAAAGAAGCTTCCCTGAGGAGTGAATCACTGCAGTTGCTAAGTTAGTAACATGCTTGTTAAGTAAACTGACTTCCCCATTGGACTTTGCTTGTCTAAAGGTCATAAAAGGAGATCACATGAGACACACACGCGCACACACACACACACACCGACACTGCAAACATCATAAAAGTGAGTTAGTTGCCAGGCGTCTTGAATTTTGATCCTGGGACCATTGTCGATGCTGCAACGGCCGTGTGAAAAATGGCCATAAGTCACCTTTTCCCGTGTTAACTTTGAACCGTCGCTAAACGGATTGCTTTAAGTCGAGGACTACCTGTATTTCACTACTCCTGAATTGAGGATCCATGCCGGTTGCCCCCTTCCCCAACCCCCCCCCGACTTCTACCATAAACCCTTGAGAATTCATGCCAGTTTCCTCTCTCCCCCCCCCCCAGGATTGGGTTTGGCTAGTCTAGAGAGAGAGAGAAGAAGGACTAGGGGGGAGGGGGGGAATGATAGGAGTAGTCCAGGATTTGAGGGGCTGCCCCAAAGAAGAGGGAGTCAAGCTATTCCCCAAAGCACCTGAAGGCAGGAGGAGAAGCGACGGATGGAGAGTAATCAAGGAGAGAAGCAATCTGGAAATTAAGGAGAAACTTCCTAACAGGGAGGACAATTAACCAGTGGAACAGCTTGCCACCAGAAATCCTGGGCGCTCCGTCACCGGAGGTTTTTAAGAAGAAACTTAGACAGTCACTTATCTGAAATAGTACAGGTTCTCCTGCTTCAGCAGAGGGATGGACTAGAAGACCTCCAAGGTCTCTTCCAGCTCCTATCCTATCCTATCCTATCCTATCCTATCCTATCCTATCCTATCCTATCCTATCCTAACCTATCCTATCCTATCCTATCCTATCCTATCCTATCCTATCCTATTATTCTATTCTATTCTACTATCCCCTACTCTACTCTACTCTCCCCTACCCCTACCCCTACCCCTACCCCTACCTCTATTCTATTCTATTCTATTCTATTCTATTCTATTCTATTCTATTCTATTCTATTCTATTCTACTCTACTCTACCCTACCCCTACCCCTACCGCTACCGCTACCTCTATTCTATTCTATTCTATTCTATTCTATTCTATTCTATTCTATTCTATTCTATTCTATTCTATTCTATTCTATTCTATTCTACCCTACCCCTACCCCTACCCCTACCCCTACCCCTACCTCTATTCTATTCTATTCTATTCTATTCTATTCTATTCTATTCTATTCTATTCTATTCTATTCTATTCTATTCTACCCTACCCCTACCCCTACCCCTACCCCTACCTCTATTCTATTCTATTCTATTCTATTCTATTCTATTCTATTCTATTCTATTCTATTCTATTCTATTCTATTCTATTCTATTCTACCCTACCCCTACCCCTACCCCTACCTCTATTCTATTCTATTCTATTCTATTCTATTCTATTCTATTCTATTCTATTCTATTCTATTCTACTCTACTCTACCCTACCCCTACCCCTACCCCTACCGCTACCTCTATTCTATTCTATTCTATTCTATTCTATTCTATTCTATTCTATTCTATTCTATTCTATTCTATTCTATTCTACCCTACCCCTACCCCTACCCCTACCCCTACCTCTATTCTATTCTATTCTATTCTATTCTATTCTATTCTATTCTATTCTATTCTATTCTATTCTATTCTACCCTACCCCTACCCCTACCCCTACCCCTACCCCTACCTCTACCTCTATTCTATTCTATTCTATTCTATTCTATTCTATTCTATTCTATTCTATTCTATTCTATTCTATTCTATTCTACCCTACCCCTACCCCTACCCCTACCCCTACCTCTATTCTATTCTATTCTATTCTATTCTATTCTATTCTATTCTATTCTACCCTACCCCTACCCCTACCCCTACCCCTACCTCTATTCTATTCTATTCTATTCTATTCTATTCTATTCTATTCTATTCTATTCTATTCTATTCTACTCTACTCTACCCTACCCCTACCCCTACCCCTACCGCTACCTCTATTCTATTCTATTCTATTCTATTCTATTCTATTCTATTCTATTCTATTCTATTCTATTCTATTCTATTCTACCCTACCCCTACCCCTACCCCTACCCCTACCCCTACCTCTATTCTATTCTATTCTATTCTATTCTATTCTATTCTATTCTATTCTATTCTATTCTACCCTACCCCTACCCCTACCCCTACCCCTACCCCTACCTCTATTCTATTCTATTCTATTCTATTCTATTCTATTCTATTCTATTCTATTCTACTCTACTCTACCCTACCCCTACCCCTACCGCTACCTCTATTCTATTCTATTCTATTCTATTCTATTCTATTCTATTCTATTCTATTCTATTCTACCCTACCCCTACCCCTACCGCTACCTCTATTCTATTCTATTCTATTCTATTCTATTCTATTCTATTCTATTCTATTCTATTCTATTCTATTCTATTCTATTCTACCCTACCCCTACCCCTACCGCTACCTCTATTCTATTCTATTCTATTCTATTCTATTCTATTCTATTCTATTCTACTCTACCCTACCCCTACCTCTATTCTATTCTATTCTATTCTATTCTATTCTATTCTATTCTATTCTATTCTACCCTACCCTACCCTACCCTACCCTACCCTACCCTACCCCTATTCTGTTCTGTTCTGCTCTGCTCTGCTCTGCTCTACTCTACTCTACCTACTCTATTCTACTCTACCCTACCCTACTCTACTCTACCCTATCCTACCCAAACCTATCTACTCTACTCTACTCTATCCTACCCTATTCTATTCTACCCTACCCTACCCTACCCTATCCCTATCCCTATCCCTATCCCTATCTCTATCCTTATCCCTGTCCTGTCCTGTCCTGTCCCGTCCCGTCCCGTCCCGTCCCGTCCTGTCCTATCCTATCCTAAAGTTTGAGGCACTTCTGCAGCTGGCCTACCCTTCAGAAAACTAGCTTTGGCCCGACCTTGCGCTCTTTGCATGGCTGATCCTTTTCCAAGGAAATGGGTGATGAAATCCACACGGGACGGGAGGTGGGAGAAAGAGAATCGCACACCCGCTGGCACCCTTGAGCCAAAAAAAAAAAAAAAAAAAAGATGGGACAGGAACTCTAAATCAACAAACGCACCAACAAAGCAAGCAGCACCTTGGAGACGGAGGGGCGGTGCTGCTCTAAGAGAGGAAACGCCTGTAAAACTGGAGACCCCAGCTGGCTCTCCCTCTCTCTTTCCGGCTTCCCAAAAATGCATCTCTGCTTACACGGAAGCCGCTTTGTGCAGGAGCCAAAGGAAGCTCGGGAGCAGCTTAGAAACAATTATAGGTTGACCTTCTGAAGAGGAAGGAGGGAGGGTGAGACGACACGGATTCTCCCTGGGTGTGTTTGCAGGACGTTACCCAGATCCTTCCTGGGTAAGGAAGGAGGAGGAGGAGGGTGAGGCTTTTACGCAGGCAGGTCTCGGTGGGTGTTGCAGTTTAACCAGGGGTGGGCTTCAAAAATTTTAGCAAGGGGTTCTCTGGCCTCCTGCTTTTGCCCTCCCCGGGCTCCGGAGGCTTTTCTCGAAGCAGGTGCTGCCTGCTTTGGGGGGGAGAGGGAAAAAGGATATAGGGAGAAGTGTGTGTGTGTGTGTGTGTGTGTGCGTGCGTGTGGCTGGCTTTTGAGTCAGTCTTGACTTCTGGGAACTGCCTGGACAAGTCCCTGAAGTTTTCTTGGCAAGATTTCAGAAGTGATTTGTCATTGCTCTCCTTACTAGAGAGGAACTGGCCCAAGCTGGCTCACCACCTCCTGGTTTCTAGCCTAATGGAGTACTAGAACTCACTATCTCCCAGTTTCTGGCCTAAAGTGCGACTTGAAGTCGCCACCCTCCTGGTTTCTAGCCTAATATAGAGCTAGAACTCACTATCTCCCAGTTTCTAGCCTAAGATGCAACTAGAGTTTACCGTCTCCTGGTTTCTAGCCTAATGTAGAACTTGAACTCACTATCTCCCAGTTTCTAGCCTAAGGTGTGACTAGAACTCGCCACCTCCTGGCTTCTAGCCTAATGTAGAACTAGAACTCACTATCTCCCAGTTTCTAGCCTAATGTAGAACTAGAACTCACTATCTCCCAGTTTCTAGCATAAAGTGCAACTTGAACTCGCCACCTCCTGGTTTCTAGCCTAATGTAGAGCTAGAACTCACTATCTCCCAGTTTCTAGCCTAAGGTGTGACTAGAACTCGCCACCTCCTGGCTTCTAGCCTAATGTAGAACTAGAACTCACTATCTCCCAGTTTCTAGCCTAATGTAGAACTAGAACTCACTATCTCCCAGTTTCTAGCATAAAGTGCAACTTGAACTCGCCACCTCCTGGTTTCTAGCCTAATGTAGAGCTAGAACTCACTAACTCCCAGTTTCTAGCCTAAGGTGTGACTAGAACTCGCCACCTCCTGGTTTCTAGCCTAATGTAGAACTAGAACTCACTATCTCCCAGTTTTAGCCTAAGATGCAACTAGAATTCACCTTCTCCTGGTTTCTAGTCTAACATAGAACTAGAACTCACTATCTCCCAATTTGTAGCCTATGATGTGACTAGAACTCATCGTCTCCCAGTTTCTAGCCTAAGGTGTATCTAGAACTCACCGGCTCCTGGTTCCTAGCCTGGTGCCATAGTCATGACACCAGTCTTGGTGTCCTCCCATCCTGATAAATCGGCCTTTGTCCTTTAACAGTTTTAATGCCTGCAAACATGCAGCCACCTGCTCTTTTTAAAGACTTTGGAGCTTTCTGTTCCTGCATGACGCCTGCCATTTTCCTCACGTTAACAAACTTGCTGCTCCAAACCGACCTTTTTCCAGAAAACATTTGGAATATACAGTAGTGGCCAAAATTGTGGAAACCTTTTGGGGAAAAGTGTATTTTCTAAAACTTAGCTAATAATACCACTTTTTTTTTTTTTTTGGGGAGTAGTACCATAAAATTATATATCCATGGAAAGATCATTTAATCAAGGATGTAATGCAATAACCTTTTAGGAAGGATTTGCTATTAGAACAGCAGTGACGGTCTAAAGAAGAAAAGTGAAACAGGTAGCAAAAACGAGATGTACACAAAAATGATCCCCATAGAAAAAATGAGACATGCAAAAACGATCACCATGTCAGTGAGTTGGGTAACCTTTAGCATGAATGACGGCCTTACAACGTCTTCCCATGGAGGGAACCAAGTCTTTGAGTTCTGCAGCTGTTCTAATGTGAAACCAAGATTGAATGATGGCTTCCATTAACTGGGTTTTATTGCTGGGTCGCTCCTGATTTAACAAGTTTCTTTAGTCGGCTCCATAGATTTTCAATTGGGTTCAGGTCTGGGCTGTTCCCAGGCAGTGGAATAGGATTATCTTGAAATTCCCCCCCCCCCAAAAAAAGTGGTGTTATTAGCCATCAAACCTCAAAAATACACTTTTCCCAAAAGTGTTTCCACAATTTTGGCCACTCCTATAGGTACTCGTGTCCTCTTATAACGGCGATCCTAAAGTGCTTAAGGCTTCTTTGCTCGCTGTTTCAATATTTCCTCTGCTCTTTCCCATGTGTCATACTTTAATTTATTGGGATAATTTTCAGCCAAATCTCGCCTCAGTGGGGCTTATGAGAAAGAGAGAGAGAGAGAGAGAGAGAGAGAGAGAGAGAGAGAGAGAGAATAAGGAACTTGTGTTTTATTGATATGCACCACGTTGGCACTGTGTGGGTGGCACAAGGGAGAATGTGTGCTATTTTTTTTCTTCAGGAAAGCAACAGACACGCAAAAAAAGTCAACACATTCTCTCTCCCTCTCTCTCTTTCCCTCCCCCTCCCTCCCTCCCTTTTTCTTCCTTCCTCCCTCCCTCCCTCCTTCCCTCCCTTTTTTCTTTCTTTCTCCCTCCCTCCTTCCCTCCCTTTTTTCTTTCTCCCTCCCTCCCCCTCTACCTTTCTCTCTCCCTCCCTTTTTTCTCCCTCCCCCCTACCTTTCTCTCTCTCTCCCTCCCTTTTTCTTTCTTCCTCCCTCCTTCCTGCTCTCCCTCCCTTTTTTCTCCCTCCTTCCCCCCTCTCCCTTTCTCTCCCTCCCTCCCTCTCTCCCTCCCACCCTTTTTCTCCTTCCCTCTCTCTTTCTTTCTCTCCCTCCCTCCCTCTCTTTTTTCTCCCTCCCTCCCTCTCTCTTTCTCTCTTTCTCGCTCCCTTTTTTCTCGCTCCCCTCTCTTTCTCCCTCCCTCCCTCCTCTCTCTATCTCACCCTCCCTCCCTTTTTTCTTTCCTCCTCCCTCCCTCCTGCTCTCCCTCTCTCTCTCCCTCCCCCTCCCTTCCTTTTTTCTTCCTCCCTCCTTCCCTTTTTTCTTTCTTCCTCCCTCCCTCTCTCTCTCACCCTCCCTCCCTTTTTTCTTTCCTCCTCCCTCCCTCCTGCTCTCCCTCTCTCTCTCTCCCTCCCCCTCCCTTCCTTTTTTCTCCCTCCCTCCCTCCTTTTTCTTTCTTCCTCCCTCCCTCTCTCTCTCTCTCCCCCCTCCCTCCCTTTTTTCTTCCTTCCTCCCTCCCTCCTTCCCTCTCCCTCCCTCTCTCCCACCCTTCCACCTTTTTTTCTTCCTCCCTCCCTCCCTCCCTCTCTCTCTCTCCCCTCACTTCTCCAGGCCCAAATTGCAAATCAACCAAGTTCATTTTCAAACGGGTGGTAAGGCCACATCAATTCCTGCCCTGCCAACACTTGTCTGAAACACTTCTGGATGTCATGGAGCCCCGGGAGGAAATGGGTTGCGAGCAAGCCATGGAGTAGAAGGGGGAAAAAAAATATTAATTTCCTGGCGTGTTAACAGAGGCCAGGGCTAAACTAAAATTGCTCCCAGATCGGTCCCATGACCTACATGATCTGGACATGATCCTTACGGTCCGGGCTCTCATTCCTTCCTCCTTCTGCAGAGGCCCCGGGCTTAAATTAAGTTTACTTTCCTTCGGAGGAGAGCAATGTCACTTTGAAAGGGTTTTGCAAAAAGGCTTGGGAAGAGGCTGGATACCGGCGTCTGCCTGCAACTCATTAGAGCCCAAGCTCGCCCAAAATAATAATTGCTCAAATGGAGGGTAATATTGAATGTAAAAGATGGAAGAAGCAGGGGGAAGCTTTAAAGTCGAATTGCAAAAAAAGACAATTCTTCTTTTTCAACTAGAAAACCAGAATTTGTGCAGCTCCCACCCACCCCTCAAAATTCCAACCTGGGGTTTTGACCTGACTTTCTGAAATTGCTGCTTTTTTTAAGTGGAAGAGAGGCTGAGTGGAAGTCAGCTATCTCTCTGGGTCTTTCTTCCTCCTTCTCCTCCTCCTCCTCACAACCATTCAAGAGTATTGCTCCTCAAAGAAAATCCAGGTTGGGACTGAGCAGCCCCCCAAAAGGCAGGTGCTTTAAGGTAAAGGTAAAAGTTCCCCTTGCACATATGTGCTAGTCGTTCCTGACTCTAGGGGGCGGTGCTCATCTCCGTTTCAAAGCCGAAGAGCCAGCGCTGTCCGAAGACGTCTCCGTGGTCATGTGGCCAGCATGACTCAACGCCAAAGGCGCACGGAACGCTGTTCCCTTCCCAGGAAAGGGGGTCCCTATTTTTCTACTTGCATTTTTTTTTTACGTGCTTTCGAACTGCTAGGTTGGCAGAAGCCGGGACAAGTCACGGGAGCTCACCCCGTTCCGCAGCACCAGGGTTTCGAACCGCTGAACTGCCAACCTTTCGATCGACAAGCTCCGCGTCTTAGCCACTGAGCCACCGCATCCCCATCATCTTCCAGCTCTACGATTCTATTTTTTTTCCCCCCCAAGGGAGAAATTCTATGTTTTGAGTTTCTTGCATCCGGAAAAGAAACCCAAGTGGGGAGGGGGGACAGTGAAGTTTTGCTTCGTCTTCCAGCTCTACGATTCTATATTTCCCCCCCCCCCCCCAAGGGAGAAATTCTATGTTTTGAGTTTCTTGCATCCGGAAAAGTGGGGAGGGGGGACAGTGAAGTTTTGCTCCGTCTAAGAAGGGGAGAGGAGAGGTGGGGGCTGCCTTCTCCTCTGGTGTCTTGCCCCCACCCTACCTCAACCTTGAGAGTGTTGACAGCTCTGCTTTATGGCCTCTGCGGCACAGTTCTAACCTAACCCCCCCCCTCTCCCTTTCCAACCCTAGCAAATTCCACACTCTCGTGGCCTCAAATCACTTAAAAAGGTTGTGCATTTGGCAGGGGAGGGGGGTGGGTCACAGGCTGTTGGGTGTTTGGGGTGGGAAGGCTTCAGGCCCAGGTCTTTTTCTAATTAGGGTGTGTGTGTGTGTGTGTTTGGCAGCATCTCCTCCACCCCCCCTCCCAAGTCCCGGGTTTTTTGTGCAGCTGCAACGGCCCTGGCCCGTGGCCCCCCTACTTTCTCACGCTCTCCTTGCCAAGTCGTGTAATTGGCTGGGTGGACGCCAAGCTCTGGAGGTCGGCTGTGTCAGCCTTGCTGCTTGTGCTCACACTTAACGGGAGATGTTTTCCTTTAACGCTCCTCTTTTTCCCTTACCCTCACACCCCCCACCCCCACCCCCACACACACTCCTCCTCCTGGCTCCTGCTCAAGGTCACAGCTGAGCTCCACAACACCACAACTGTTCTAGGGCAGAGTCCCACAAGCAGAGGGAGGGATTACCACCCCTCCCGGAACCTCCAGCTCGCAAGGCCAAAGGAGTTGCGGCGGCGATTCATAACGCAGTAATGATAGTATAAAAGAGTGAGAAGGGATCTTGGAGGTCTTCTAGTCCGACTAGGAGACCTCCGAGATCCTCAAGCAGGAGAGCCTGTGCCACTTCAGACAAATGGCTCTCCAGTCTCTTCTTAAAAGCCTCCAGGGATGGGAGCATTCACAACTTCTGGAGGCAACTTCTGTCCCACAGAAGGTTAATTGTTCTCACGGTCAGGAAATTTCTCTTTAGTTCCAGGTTGCTTCTCTCCGTGATTAGTTTCCATCTGTTTCTTTTTCTCTTGCCTTCTACCCTGTTTCCCCCAAAATGAGACACCCCCTGATAATAAGGCCAATCAGGCTTTTGAGAGCATGGCAATAAGGCCAAGTGCTTATTTCAGGGTTCAAAAAAAATATAAGACAGGGTCTTATTTTTGGGGAAACACGGTATCTATTCATTCTATCTATCTATCTATCTCTATCTATCTATCTATCTATCTATCTATCTATCTATCTATCTACCTACCTACCTATCTACCTATCTACATACCCTGTTTTCCCCAAAATAAGACACTCCCTGATAATAATCCCAATTGGGCTTTTGAGTGCGTGGCAATAAGGCCAAGCACTTATTTCAAGGTTCAAAAAAATATAAGACAGGGTCTTATTTTTGGGGAAACATGGTATCTATTCATTCTATCTATCTATCTATCTATCTATCTATCTATCTATCTATCTATCTATCTATCTACCTACCTACCTACCTACCTACCTACCTACCTACCTACCTATGTACCTACCCTGTTTCCCCCAAAATAAGGCCTCCCCTGATAATAAGCCCAATCGGGCTTTTGAGCGCATGGCAATAAGACCAAGCGCTTATTTCAGGGTTCAAAAAAATACAAGACAGGGTCTTATTTTCGGAGTGCTTTGGAGATTAGGTTGATACCTCCCCTCCTCTCTGTGGCAGCCCCTCAAATATTGTAAGGCTGCTATCAAGTCACCCCTAGTTCTTCTCTGAAGACTGATTCTGTAAGCCCTGTTTAGAGAGGGCTGTGAAGCAGTATATAAGTCTATTGCTATATTGCTATTTCCTTCCAATCTTGAGTGGCCAGCTTGCCTGCTAGCCCCAGGATCTCCAGGTGGTCTCCCTTCCATGCACTGACCCAGCCTGTTCCTAAGCCCTAAGACAAAAGTTTAAGGCGTTTTCTGCACAGAGGAACTGGGGAAGGTTCCTGATCTTTGTGAGCAATGGCGCTGGCATGCTTCCCTTCCCCTCAAGAGGAAACAGATTTGTCATGCCACGCTCCCCGTTTCTAATCCTGTCTGCACTCAGTGACGCACCCCTCCCTCTTCCTCCTCCTCCTCTTCAGCTCAAGTCCAGATTCCGCCCTCCAGCTGTTATTCAAGTCGGATCCTCCCTTGAGGGACGGAAACAAGATGCCGGCCAGGTCAAACAGCCAATGATTGGGGTTTGCGCGCCAGCCCTCCTGCATCAAAAGGGGGGAGGGAGGAAAAGGGCTGCCCGAGAAAGTTGCATTCGCGCTGGCCACACTCTCTTGCACCCTGCCACCCGCAGCCTCTTCTCCCTTTCTTCTGTCATCATCCCCACCCACTTCTCCAAAAACATAACACCCCAGCTTGGACACAACCTTTTGCAACCTCTCCCTGATCTGGGATGAGGAAGCTGTCCAAAAGGCTGGAATCCATTCCTGACACAGGAATGATGAGAGATGTGGAAAAAAAAATAAGGAAGGAGACCTTGAATTATTGCACCATAAGGAAGGCCTTCCCATCCAGGATGGGCTGGGGATTAGGGAGTTGGAGGTTTGGCCAAGAGGTCGTTTCTGGGGCATTCCCCCCCGCCCCATCCCTGCTTCTCGCAGCGCTGCTGCTTTGAACCCAGGACATGTCATCTCCTGGCTCCTTGCCAGGGGTGCTATTCAGCAGGTTCTGACAGGTTCTGGAGAACCGGTAGCAGAAATTTTGAGTAGTTCGGAGGAACGGAAAATGCCTACCTCTGGCTGGCCCCAGAGTGGGGTGGGAATGGAGATTTTGCAATATCCTTCCCCTGGAGTGGGGAGGGAATGGGGATTTTGCAGTATCCTTCCCCTGCTACGCCCACCAAGCCACGCCTGCAGAACCGGTAGTAAAAAGGAGTCAGCCTCTTGCCCCCAACAATCTGGGTCCTCATTTGGGTCCAGGATGGAAGTCTGAGTCAACCTGGAGCCTGGTGAGATTCGAACTGCCAAAGAGCCAAAGAGCCTTGGTGGTGCAGCAGACTAAAGTGCTGTTAAGTAGCCCCAGCTGCCTGCAATTACTGCAAGTTCAAATCTCACCAGGCTCAAGGTTGACTCAGCCTTCCATCCTTCCGAGGTAGGTAAAATGAGGACCCGGATTGTGGGGGCAATGAGCTGACTTTGTATAAAAAAAGAACACCACTTGGGGGGGGGGTGAAAGCCCTACTAAGCAGGTCTATACAAAAGTATGAAGGCTATTGCTTAACGCATTGTAAGCCGCCCTGAGTCTCCAGAGAAAGGGCGGCATATAAATCGAACCAATAAATAAATAAATAAGTAAATTGCAGGCAGCCGGCAGGCAGCAGAAGTTGCCTGCAGTACTGCACTCTCACCATTGCGCCACCAGAGCTCATATAGTCGTAAGTGGAGGACTACCTGTATAGCCAAGGAGCTCTGGGGGCTGGCAAGACTACAAGGCAAGGCCTGACACAGCCTATACATTCAACTGTCTGCAAGCTTGATCCTTTCCATCTGATTAAAATTCTCCAGAATAGGCAGGGGAATTACCTTTTAATTTTTACTAATTCTCCCACCCACCTACCCAAGCTGTCTCCTCAATGGTTCACAACTGCGAAGTATTTGGAACGAATAGGAGACCACTCAGAAATGCTGGGAGAACTATTGGTTAGATAGGAAGTTTGTTTGTTTTTTTAAAGATAATTGAGCAGAAGAAGTCAAAGACAAACAATCTCTCTAGTGTCCCCCACCTCCCCAAAATGGACAGAGAGATGTCCATGTAAATCTCCAGCTCGGCTCTGGGGGAAACTTGATGGGAGTAGTTAAGTAAACAAAAAATGCCTCAATGTTTGAAAAGAATTGGGTACTACGCCTGCTTGGAAACGCGAAGGTTACAGAGCGATGCAATCAACGTCCTGACATTCTAAAAAGCTTGTCAGGGAGATAATGGCCATAGTCGTGCCCCTTATTGCTGGAGGATGGATGAAAAGGTGCAAGCAAGCAGCCACTGGCAAATTTGCAGAAGGAACGACTACAAAGTAGAGTAAACTTGCTTTAGGTTGCCATTGGCTCCTTCCCTGGCTGGAGATGTTTAAACAGAGGGCCCGCACAGCTGTTGGTCAGGATATGACAGTGGCAACCTGGCTGAACCAAGCAGGGAGGCTTGTGAGCAAATAGACTAGAATAACAGAGTTTGGAAGGGTCCTTGGAGGTCTTCTAGTCCAACCCCCTGCTTAGGCAGGAAACCCTACACCGCTTCAGGCAAAATTGTTATCCAACCTCTTCTTAAAAACTTCCAGTGTTGGGAGCATTCATAACTTCTGGTGGCAAGTTGTTCCACGGATTAATTGTTCTCACTGTCAGGAAGTTTCTCCTTAGTTCTAAGTTGCTTCTCTCCTTGCTTAGTTTCCACGCATTGCTTCTTGTCCTGCCCTCAGGTGCTTTGGAGAATAGCTTGACTCCCTCTTCTTTGGGGCAGCCCCTGAGATATCAGAAGTCTGCTATCCTGTCTCCCCTAGTCCTTCTTTTCATTAAACTAGCCATGCCCAGTTCCTGCAACTGTTCTTCATATGTTTTAGCCTCCAGTCCCCTAATTCTCTTTGTTGCTCTTCTCTGCATTCTTTCTAGAGTCTCCACATCTTTTTTACATCATGGTCCATAATCTGCCTTTCCAGGTGGATCAGACAGGAAACAGGGATAGAGTAGCTAATTCTTCTTTATGTAACGCTACATTAACAGAATCTGCAACTCCGAAAGTTAGAAACTAGGGAGGATCCCTTCTGAATCTCTTTTTCCACCCGTTATGCATCTGAGGGCTATGCCCTCTCTTCTCTGACTGTTCCCTACGCACCATTTCTTCACTCTCCCAAGGTTGTTCACACATACCATTACAGGTAATCTTCAATTTACAGCAATTTGTTTAGTGACTGGCACTGAAAAAAAAGTGACTTATGACCATTGCCAACAAAAGTGCATACAGTCAAGGCTATGGTTTTCCCAGTTGCAATGGATGGCTGTGAAAGTTGGACCATAAGGAAGGCTGAGGGCCAAAGAATGGAGGCCTTTGAACTCTGGTGCTGGAGAAGACTCCTGCGAGATCCCTTGGACTGCAACCGGTCAGTCCTAGAGGAGATCAACCCTGACTGCTCTTTAGAAGGCCAGATCCTGAAGATGGAACTCAAATCCTTTGGCCACCTAATGAGAAGGAAGGACTCCCTGGAGAAGAGCCGAATGCTGGGAACGATGGAGGGCAAAAGAAGAAGGGGACGGCAGAGAACGAGGTGGCTGGATGGAGTCACTGAAGCAGTCGGCGGGAGCTTCAATGGACTCCAGAGGATGGTAGAGGACAGGAAGGCCTGGAGGAACATGGTCCATGGGGTCGCGATGGATCGGACACGACTTCACAACTAACAACAACAATGATCATTGCAGCATCCTCACAGTCATGTGATCAGAATTCAGAATTGCTTGGCAACTGGCATGTACTTATGACAGTTGCCCGTGTCCCATGATCCTCTTTTGAGACTTTCCCACAAGCAAAATCAATGGGAAAGCCAGATTCACTTAACAACGGGGTTACTAGCTTAACAGCCTCAGTGATTTGCTTAACAACGGTCGTCAAATGGTCACAAAACTCACTTAACAACTGTCTTGATTATCAGTGGAAATATTGGGCTGAATTGTGGTCATAATTCACACCTTCCTTTTTTAACCCAAAGCATAGCTGGCTTCAAATAGGTCATTCGGATGCATTTATGACTGCTGTCCAGGTTTGTTGAACTATTGTCCCCAACAGCCACAGCGAGTGCTGAGAGATGCTAGGAGTTGTAGTTCAACAGCAGCTGGAATGGCAGATGTTGCCTGCCTTTGTGTAAAGTGACTTTTTTTTTTAAAAAAATCTCAAATTCCCCTACCTTTTATATAGATAATCTCTCGGAGTCCTCTCGCCTTCGGCATTCCAGTAAAGAAATTCTCCAGTTTAGGTCTGGAACGGAAAACAACTAAATAAATAAAAGCCAAATGTTGCTATAAAGTGTAAATGTTACTTTTTAAAAAATGGTAAAACTTGACACAGTATCAACCTGCTCAAAAAGAAATGTTTACAATTCAACATCTTTCTGACAGTACTTAATTCTTAACTTTCTTCATCTATTCTCACATATTCCTACTTAATCAACATATTTAATCACATTTTTTTTTAAAAAAAATTATTTATATGCCGCCCTTCTCCGGAGACTCAGGGCGGCTTACAATGTGCTCAGCAATAGCCTTCATCCTTTTGTATATTTAAACAAAGTCAGCTTATTGCCCCCCACAACTGGATCCTCAATTTACCTACCTTAGAAAGGATGGAAGGCTGAGTCAACCTTGAGCCTGGCGAGATTTGAACCTGCAGTAATTGCAGGCAGCTGGTCTTAATAACCAACTTAATAACAGGGTGCCTTAGACCACTGTACTACCAAGGCTCAAATAAGATTTTATATCTTATTTTGTTCTATCCATTCCTTATTTTTAATTTCTATCCATTGATACCAATTATCCCAAGTTAAGTAATATTCCAAGTCTTCCTTATTGTTTAATTCTAAAGTAAATTTGTCCATTTCTGTACATTCAAAAAATTTTCCGGATTATTGCACAGTCTGTTGGAATAGTGTTGTCGTTGAATTGTATAATTATTACGGATGTATTTTTTGTTATAGAGTTATTTTAACTTGTATTTCTGGATTTTAAGTGTTAATAAAGGTTTTTCAATTTAAAAAAAAGGAAAAAAAAAAGAAATGTTTAACATGGTTAGAGGAGAGGTATAAAGGGCAAGGAAAGATTAAATGAGGAAGATACAGGAGTTGAAATGTAGCAACAAAACAAACGGAAATGGAACTGACACAGAATGTACGATTGAAATTGAGTACATTATTATTTATATATATAAATCAATATTAGAATCATATGTATAAACAGTAAATTGAAGTAAGGGAGAAAAATAGATATGCAAGAAATGATTACTGATGCAAAAATGTTGTAAAGAAGAAAATTGTAAATATTTCTTTTTTTGTTTTTTAAAAAAACCAGTTTAATAAAAATTATTTTAAAAAGAAATGTTTAACCTAAAACAAACCTAAGACCACACCTAGAGTACTGCATCCAGTTTTGGTCACTACACTATAAGAAAGATGTTGAGACTCTAGAAAGAGTGCAGAGAAGAGCAACTAAGGTGATTAGGAGACTGGAGACTAAAACATACGATGAACGGTTGCAGGAACTGGGCACGGCTAGTCTAGATGGGATGCAGTGGCTCAGTGGCTAAAGATGCTGAGCTTGTCGATCGAAACATCGGCAGTTCGGAGGTTCGAATCCCTGGGGCTGCGTAACGGGTTGAGCTCCCGTTCCTTGTCCCAGCTTCTGCCAACCTAGCAGTTCGAAAGCACGTAAAAAATGCAAGTAGAAAAATAGGGACCACCTTTGATGGGAAGGTCACAGCGTTCCGTGCGCCTTTGGCGTTGAGTCATGCCGGCCAAATGACCACGGAGACGTCTTCGGACAGCGCTGGCTCTTTGGCTTTGAAACGGAGATGAGCACTGCCCCCTAGAGTCGGGAACGACTAGCACATATGTGCGAGGGGAACCTTTACCTTTTTAGTCTAGTGAAGAGAAGGACCAGGGGAGACAGGATAGCAGTTTCCAATATTTGAGGGGCTGCCACAGAGAGGAAGGAGGGGGGTGTCAAGCTATTTTCCAAAGCACCCAAAGGCCAGACAAGGAATAATGGATGGAAACTGAACAAGGAGAGATTCAACCTGGAAATAAGTTTTCTGACAGTGAGAACGATCAACCCATGGAAGAGAAGTTGTCTTCAGAAGTTGTGGAAGTACCTTGTTTCGATGACATCGTAATTTTGGTCACTAAATGAAACCGTTGTAAGTCGAGGACTACTTGTGCTAAACGGTTTCAGTTGCTTACTCGCCTGGTCCAAAAACAGGATTATAAATCAGAGAGTGGGGGAAAAAAAAAAGGCCGTTTCCAAGAGCTGAAGCGGCAGGAAGCTTCATCGAGAGAGTAGAAGAACTGAATTCTGCTTTTTGAATGTATTGCCTTAATGGGATTCCTCATTTATTATGACCTTGAACACGATGGTTATGTCTTTCCAGTCCTGTGTTTGGTCTCCATTTTTTTTTTTTGCCCAGGAAGAAAAAAAGGACAAAACCTCAAGGTCCGGCAACGATGACGGCTATCTCTGGTTTGTATAAATGTGGACCCCCTCGGTGTCCTCTTCACAATGTCGGACAAAAGGATGGCCAAGCTGTTTTCTCAGCCAGGAATCCCGAAGACACAGCTGTAACCAATGCAAACACCAGTTCGGATCAATCTGGGGAGAGAGAGACCCTGGCAACCTGCTTGCATTCTTTTCTCACAAAAAAAAGAAGGAGCAAACAATGCCTTCAGAGAGGTGGTGGGCCCATCCAAATCTTAAATATTTCATTAGACAAATTCTCCCAACAGAAGGATATGGGTTTGGTTTCTCTCTCTCTCTCTCTCTCTCTCTCCAGGGGGAGAAAAAAAAGACTGAAGAAGAGCGAGGAAAAAGCAAACACTCATTTTGAAGCAAGCTGAAAGAGGGGGGGGAGAGAGAGAATGAGAACGAGAACAAGAGAGAGAAAAGAGAGAGAGACAGAGACAGAGAGACAGAGAGAGAGAACCAGAACAAGAGAGAGACAGAGAGACAGAGACACAGAGAGAGAAAGACAGACAGACAGAGAGAGAGACACAGAGAGAGAGAGACACACAGAGAGACAGAGAGATCGAGAACAAGAGAGAGGTAGAGAGACAGAGAGACAGAGACACACACAGAGAGAGAGAGACAGACAGAGAGACACAGAGACACAGAGAGACACAGAGAGACACACACACACACACACAGAGACAGACAGACAGACAGAGAGAGAGAGAATGAGAACGAGAACAAGAGAGAGACAGAGACACAGAGAGAGGGACACACAGAGAGAGTGGAGGCTAAAACATACAAAGAACAGTTGCAGGAACTGGGTATGTCTAGTTTGATGAAAAGAAGGACCAGGGGAGACATGAAAGCATGATAGTCTTCCAATATCTCAGGGGCTGCCCCAAAAAAGAGGGAGTCAAGCTGTTCTCCAGAAGGCAGGACAAGAAGCAACGGGTGGAAACTAATCAAGGAGAGAAGCAACTTAGAACTAAGGAGGAATTTCTTGACAGTGAGAACAATTAACCAGTGGAACAACTTGCCACCAGAAGTTGTAAATGCTCCAACACTGGAAGTTTTTAAAGAAGAGGTTGGATAACCATTTGTCTGAAGTGGTGTAGGTTTTCCTGCCTAAGCAGGGGGTTGGACTAGAAGACCTCCAAGGTCCCTTCCAACTCGGTTATTCTATTCTAAGACACCGGTTGTTATGGCTAAGACGGCATGTTGAAATCTGCGCGAATGCAGCCACAGACTGTAGCAAACAATAATGTGGCTTGAATTCTAATTTGGTTGTCTAAAAGAAGAAAACGTTGCATGCGGCCTGCTATAATTCCCCAAAAAGCAGATGAGTTACAGTAACACGTAGCCCAGTGATCTACACAGGCTGTGTCTGCAACCCTGGATGTCTATGATGGAAGAGTGATAGGAAATGAAGTGTCCTTTAAAAAAAGGCATTTTAGTGCCCTTGGGACAGAAATAAGTAGGAGGTGCCTCTTTACTTTCACAATCGAGGCTGACAGCTCATAAGGGGTACCACATTTAGGTTGCCGAATTCCAGATGGCAACACAGTCAAGAGTTGACACAATCGCACTCTCTCCTCCCATCTAATGGCTGTCTGGGGGGTTGCATCTCAAATTCCGGTCATTTGAGATGGATGGCCATATAAATCAGGTAGGTAGGTAGGTAGGTAAGTAGATAGATGGATGGATAGATAGATAGATAGATAGATAGATAGATAGATAGATAGATATAGATAGATGATAGATAGATGATAGATGATAGATAGAAAGATGATAGATAGATGATAGATAGATAGATAGATAGATAGATAGATAGATAGATAGACAGACAGACAGATAGATAATGTTAGATGGATGGATGGATGATAGAAAGAGATGATGATGGATGGATGAAAGGGTGAGAAGGAAGGAGGATTGATGGATGGATGGATATAGATAGGTAGATATTATGGAGGGAGGGAGGGATGAAGGATGGATGGATATGATAGATAGATAGATAGATAGATAGATAGATAGATAGATAGATGATAGACAATAGATAGATACTGTAGATAGATAGATGATAGATAGATAGATACTGTAGATAGATAGATGATAGATAGATAGATACTAGATAGATAGATGATAGATAGATGATAGATAGATGATAGATAGATAGACAGACAGACAGACAGGTAATGCTAGATGGATGGATGATAGAGAGAAAGATGATGATGGATGGATGAAAGGGTGAGAAGGAAGGAGGATTGATGGATGGATGGATATAGATAGGTAGATATTATGGAGGGAGGGAGGAATGAAGGGATGGATGAAGGATGGATGGATATGATAGATAGATAGATAGATAGATAGATAGATAGATAGATAGATGATAGATACTGTAGATAGATAGATGATAGATAGATACTGTAGATAGATAGATGATAGATAGATGATAGATAGACAGACAGACAGACAGACAGATAATGCTAGATGGATGGATGATAGAGAGAAAGATGATGATGGATGGATGAAAGGGTGAGAAGGAAGGAGGATTGATTGATGGATGGATATAGATAGGTAGATATTATGGAGGGAGGGAGGAATGAAGGGATGGATGAAGGATGGATGGATATGATAGATAGATAGATAGATAGATAGATAGATAGATAGATAGATAGATAGACAGATAGATAGACGGTAGATGATAGATGATAGATGATAGATAGATACTGTAGATAGATAGATGATAGATGATAGATAATGCTAGATGGATGGATGGATGATAGAAAGAGATGATGATGGATGGATGGATATAGATAGGTAGATATAATGGAGGGAGGGAGGAGGGACGGATGAAGGGATGAAGGATGGATATGATAGATAGATAAATAGATAGATAGATAGATAGACAGATAGATAGATAGATAGATAGATAGATAGATAGATAGATAGATAGATAGATAGATAGATAGATGATAGAGAGAGAGAGAGAGACAGATTAATTGATTGATATGGATTTCTTAATGGGTATTTTAGTTTATTTTCAGACGTTTCCTCCAAAGAAGGATGAGCCTTCCTCCTCACTTTGCAGAATAGGGTTTCGGCTGGGAGGAAATGCTAAGAGACTGGTGGCCGAGCGAAGGCTGGAAACCCCATGTCTAGGTTGCGTGGAAAGGGCACCCCTCTATTTCAGAGGGAAGCCAGGTAAGGTCCCTTCAGCAAGGATGAGGTTAATCCAAAGATGTAGAGCTCCGTCTCTTAAACACTTCTTAATATCACCTCTCTCTCCCCCCCACCCCCATTTGCCAAATGACCTACCGCCATCACCCCACGCCTTCCCGCCTCTTCCCCATGAGTTTACGTTGGCCTCTGGTAAATAGGCCCTTCGAATCGGCTTCGTACTTGATTTATCAACCCTCTTTAAAAGAAGAGGCTTATGAATAATTCAGAACGATGTGAGATTATGAGGGAGGATCGTGTTTCCCCCCACCCACCCACCCCCCATTTTCAACCTTGAATCTTTTTCTCTCTCCCTCCCCCCGCCCCATTTCTCAGGCACTTTGCTGTCAGTTAGATAAATATAATCTATTGCCAATTAAATGCTCTTTCTGCTGTCTCCTCTTCAACGAGGAAACACCTCGAGTTAGGGTAGCTCCCAGGAACGCTGACAATTATCGATCCTGAAAATAGAAAACCTGCTTTTATTTTTATTTTATTTTTTTAAAAAACCTAGCTTGGGTCAGTTGAGCGGTTCATATTGGCATGTAAATAAGATCCGACATCGGGTTTTTTTTTTTATGGTGGAAAAAATGACCACCGAAAGCTTTGATTTCTCTTGTTCTGGGCTCCTAAGGAAATTAACAGTCTAAAAAGGGATGCAACTATACAGTAGTGGCCAAAATTGTGGAAACCTTTTGTGGGAAAGTGTATTTCCTAAAATGTAGCTAATAACACCACTTTTTTTTTTTTTTGGAGTAGTACCATAAAATTATATATCCATGGAAAGATAATTTAATCAAGAATGTAATGCAGTAACTTTTATGAAGGATTTGCCGTTAGAATAGCAGTGACGGTATAAAGAAGAAAAGTGAAACAGGTAGAAAAAAACGAGATATACAAAAATGATCACCATGGAAAAAAACGAGATATGCAAACATGATCCCCATGTCAGTTAATCCTTAGTTGGGTAACCTTTAGCATGAATGACGGCCTTACAACGTCTTCCCATGGAGTGAACCAAGTCTTTGAGTTCTGCAGCTGTTATTATAATGTGAAACCAAGATTGAATGATGGCTTCTATTAACTGGGTTTTATTGCTGGGTCGTTTCTGACTAACAAGTTTCTTTAGTCGGCTCCCTAGATTTTCAATGGGGTTAAGGTCTGGGCTATTCCCAGGCAGTGGAATAGGATTATCTCGAAACTCCCAAAAAAGTGCTGTTATTAGCCATCAAATCTCAAAAAATACACTTTTCCCAAAAGAGTTTCCACAAATTTGGGACTACTGTAGCTCTTTCCCCTCCCCCCCTTCTCTGACTTTATGATTTCAATAAATAGATCAACGTAGCCGGGATGTATTTATGCGGGGTTACTTAAACCAGATTCGTTGACATAATTAACTCAATGGTCTGGATTTCTCCTTGCGCAACTGAACCATAAGCGAAGTAAAAATGGTGTTGGGAGATTTGTAGTTTAGGGTGAAGGTAGGCTTCAGAAGGTGTGACAGCAGAGTCTTCATTTGGGGAGCAATCACCAATTCCTATTTATTGGGCAGAGAAGGCCAGGATTACGACTACCTTGTGTACCGCCAGGGGTGGGCTTCAAAATTTTTAGCAAGGGGTTCTTTGCCCGGTTGCTGGGTGGGTGTGGCCATGGTGGGTGTGGCCTAGTTCGCCTCCTGCACCATGAGGGGAGGTTGCTTTTGCCCTCCCCGGGCTCTGGAGGCTTTTCTTGAGCCTCCGGGAGGATGAAAATGGCCTCCCCAGGCTCTGGGGGAAAGGCCGGAAATGGGCCTGTTTATGGCCTTCCTGAACTTCCGGTAGGCCCATTTTTTGTCCTCCCTGAGCCTCCCCACGTGCCCTGCACTTACCTGCATCTAAAACGGGCCGTGTCAGGACTCCTGGGAGGGGAGGGGTAGGCGGGGCCAGCCAGGAGTGGGATTCAAGATCACGTGAAGTATTGATACCACTTTATAAGGCCTTCGTAAGGCGACACTTGGAATATTGCGTTCAGTTTTGGTCACCACGATGTAAAAAAGATGTGGAGACTATAGAAAGAGTGCAGAGAAGAGTAACAAAGATGATGAGGGGACTGGAGGCTAAAACATACGAAGAACGGTTGCAGGAACTCGGTATGTCTAGTTTGATGAAAAGAAGGACCAGGGGAGGCATGATAGCAGTCTTCCAATATCTATGGGGCTGCCCCAAAGAAGAAGGAGTCAAGCGATTCTCCAAAGCACCTCAAGGCAGGACGAGAAGCAACGGGTGGAAACTAATCAAGGACAGAAGCAACTTAGAACGAAGGAGGAATTTCCTGACAGTGAGAACAATTAACCAGCGGAACGACTTGCCACCAGGAGTTGTGAATGCTCCAACACTGGAAGTTTTTAAAAAGAGGTTGGATAACATTTGTTTGAAGTGGTGTAGGGTTTCCTGCCTGGGCAGGGGGTTGGACTGGAAGACCTCCAAGGTCCCTTCCAACTCTGTTACTCCTACTCTACTCTACTCTACTCTACTCTACTCTACTCTACTCTACTCTACTCTACTCTACTCTACTCTACTCTACTCTACTCTACTCTACTCTACTCTACTCCTACTTCTATTCTATTCTATTCTATTCTATTCTATTCTATTCTATTCTATTCTATTCTATTCTATTCTATTCTATTCTATTCTATTCTATTCTATTCTATGGAGAGGTTTGAAGTCTTGGCATCCATAGGGTGAAACTACTGTATGGGACATGCAGATAAGTGACTTTGGCCTATTCGTTTTCCCCCCTGTTTATTTCAGATTTGATTCCAAACCCCGAAAACCAGGTTTTCCATCTAATCCAAACAGTTATTCATTAACTTAGGAAATCCTCTTGTTTGCCTGCCGAGGGAGACAGCAAAAGCTGAGGGTTGGCTGTTTATCTGTCCATCGGTCAATAACACAGCATCGCCTGCCCCAGAGGTCAGCCGCGGAGGCTGGAACTTTAACCCAAGGGGCTGGACACCTTCCTTGCTCTCTTTAGAGATTCTGACCAGACTGTCAGTAACTCAAGCCCTGGATTTATTCAGGCTGGAGATCTTCAGGTTTCAAAAGATAATCTGGGAATAATTGGGAGTTAAGGAACTCTGGGATTTTCTGCACCACTGCCGTTCACTCCGCAGGTGGACATCTTATATGCCATTCTAATTTGAGGGGCTGATTGGACCCAAATGATTGTGATTGCCTTATGGTTCCTTAAGTGGCTCAGTAGCTAAAGACGCTGATCTTGCCGATTGAAAGGTCGGCAGTTCAGCGGTTCGAATCCCTAATGCCGCGTAACGGAAGGGAAGAGCATTGTATCCACATGACCACGGAGACGTCTTCGGACAGCGCTGGCTCTTTGGTTCCCCTCAGACATCTGTGCCAGTCGTTCCCGACTCTAGGGGGCAGTGCTCATCTCCGTTTCAAAGCCGAAGAGCCAGAGCTGTCCGAAGATGTCTCTGTGGTCATGTGGCCGGCATGACTCAACGCCAAAGGCCCACGGAACACTGTTACTTTCCCACCAAAGGTGGTCCCTATTTTTTCTACTTGCATTTTTTACGTGCTTTCGAACTGCTAGGTTGGCAGAAGTTGGGACAAGTCACGGGAGCTCACTCCATTACGTGGCACTAGGGATTCGAACCGCTGAACTGCCGACCTTTCAATCGACAAGCTCAGCGTCTTAGCCACTGAGCCACCACATTCCCTATTAACTTTACCTTTATGTCTGCCTACAGTGGCCAAAAAATATAGGGAATCTGGGAGCGTTTTAATACATGAAAAGGCATATGTTTTCATGTTTTCATGTTTTTATCCGACAGCTCACTACACCCAATTCTAGAGCTTCAGTAAGTTTCAACGAAACTCACAAAATCACCCCAGGGAAGGGATTCATGGTTAGCCAAATCTTTGCAAAAAGCTTGAGGCTACTCTTAATGTGGGGGTTGTGTTTTACTGGTTCTTCCCTAGAAATAAAACAAAACAAAACAAAACAAAAAAAACATTTGCCCTTTTACAAGGCTGATTTAAATCATTTAAATTTTGAAAAAATAATACCTAAAAATAAATAAATAAAGCCACTGCAGGATGAACTTTCTGCAAGCTTCAAAGCTGTTTGCTGCCTCTGTAACTGTTTCAAGGCTGTTTTGCATTCTTTCTTTCAGGGAATATGACCGACTCCAAACAGAGCAGAGTTGGAAGGGACTTTAGAGGCCTTCTAGTCCAACCCCTCACCTCTCAAGCAGGAGGAAACTTTACGCTATTTCAAGCAAATGGTTCTCGAATTCTTTTCTTAAAATTGGAGGCCTTTCCTAACCCACCAGGATAACATTCTGCTGTGGATTTGGGAGTCATTTTTTAATCATGTAATTTAGAAGATGACAGGACTGCTCTTGGATAGGGAGGCTCGACTTAGCTGGACTTTCAACCAAGATACAGATAGCGCAACCGCGAACAGCGAACTTGACTGCACAAATAACAATGTTTAATGCTGGTCCTAAGAGGCAGACTTTCCACAATGTGACTGGAAAAAAAAGAAATGTCAACCTCTTGGTGAAACTTTTAGCCCAGAGGCATCTCAGCAATTACAAGCCTTTCTCTCAGCCAAGTTCTAAAATGAGAGTGGCTTGCTTTTATTTATTCTTTGACTCTCCATTGTTATTTTTTTTCCCCACCTCCAAGGTTTGAGGCTTGGGGAGAAATCTGTCTTAATCCAACCTTGGAAATTATAAGTAAAGAGGTGCATGCATGATAACTTTTAAACAAAGGAGGCCTCTGGAGAGAAGGAATTAAATGACCATCTAATTTGATGAACCGACTGCTTATTGTAGCAATCTTTTCTTGGGGGGCCACTTCGTTTTAAAACTCTTCCTTTCTCTCTCTCTCTCTCTCCTCCTTCACCTCTTAAGAGTCAGCTCTAATGAATAAGGTACAATTGGAGTTTAATAGGCTGCATCATATGCTTTAACCATCTGATCCCTGGGGACAAATGTTCTTTTCTCGAGATTTTAAACAGTCTGAAACGCGTTCATTGTCCCGCTTTAAAATGGGCGATGGGAGTTAGGGTGGGAGTATGTATCAATTTGTTTGTGGCTTCTGTCTAAGGAAGACCCTTCCTGAGTATGAATAGGTGGGGAGGGGAGAGAGTGGCCTGAAGAAGGAGACAATAAATCAGATGATTTGGTTCCAAGGAGACCACGGGCCAGCTCTCTCCCCTGGAATGGCAACATATGGTCCACCTCGGAGTTAAGCCATAGCTCTTTTCAATAGTGAAACTTGTGTCCCTCTGCACAAGAGCTGGGGCATTCGTTTTTACGGACGTCCATTCATACCGCCTCTATTTTATTTTATTTATTTATTTTTAACGTGGCTTTGTTTTGTTTTTTTGCGCAGGGGTGGGTGCGTGGGTGGGATGAATATAGAAAAGGAGAAAAAAGCCAACATCCAACGTTGACCCGTGGAAAACAGAAGCAAGGTGGAGTGGTGGGCGATGAAGAAAGAAAGAAAGAAAGAAAGAAAGAAAGAAAGAAGGAAAGAAGGAAGGAAGGAAGGAAGGAAAGAAGGAAGGAAGGAAGGAAGGAAGGAAGGAAGGAAGGAAGGAAGGAAGGAAGGAGAAAGAAAGAAAGAAAGAAAGAAAGAAAGAAAGAAAGAAAGAAAGAAAGAAAGAAAGAAAGAAAGAAAGAAAGAACAGAAATGACCGTGTTTACTTTCTGCTGGCTTGGAAGGACGGGAGTTAAGTTTGCAGCCCCGTGAAAAGAAAACTTGGAAGGAGGCTTCGGGGCTGTTTGACAAAGTCCCCACTTTTGCTTCTCTCATTTTGCTCTGCCTGGATTTTGAGGCCTTCCTCTTAAGAGCAGGAAAACATTCGACGTATGCATAGATAGCATTTTTTTTCCTGTCTAGAAGAGGTGTCAGTCAAGCAAGCAAGCAAAATCACTTCAAGTGCAGTGGTGGGATTCAAATTTTTTTACTACCGGTTTTGTGGGCGTGGCTTGGTGGGCGTGGCAGGAAAAGGATACTGTAAACTCTCCATTCCCTCCGCACTCCAGGGGAAGGATACTGCAAAATCCCCATTCCGTCCCCAGTCCAGGGGAAGGATACTGCAAAATCTCCATTCCCTCCCCACTCCAGGGGAAGGATACTATAAAATCCCCATTCCCTTTGCACTACAGGGGAAGGATACTGCAAAATCCCCATTCCCTCCCCACTCCAGGGGAAGGATACTGCAAAATCCCCATTCCCTCCCTACTCCAGGGGAAGGATACTATAAAATCTCCATTCCCTCCCCAGTCCAGGGGAAGGATACTGCAAAATCCCCATTTCCTCCCCAGTCCAGGGGAAGGATACTGCAAAATCCCCATTTCCTCCCGATCAGCTGGGACTCAGGAGGCAGAGAATAGATGGGGCGGGGTCAGTCAGAGGTGGTATTTACCGGTTCTCCAAACTACTCAAAATTGTTAAAACAACTTGTTAAACAGTCATAATGTGGGTTCTGTTTTGTTTTGTAGAAAGTTAGCCACTGATCTCTGTAAACTAAGTATCTGGCTTAACATGAGCTCCTCATCCAAGGTGGTTTTTTCAGCATGACCGAAAAAAATCCATAAATGCGCCATGAAGGAAAAAGTCCCTGCTTTTTGTGATGGAAAAAACCAACATTGAGATCGCTATACAGCCATCAAATCTGGCGTGTCCAGAACAGACAAAAATGTCCGCACATTTTGTGACTATAATAACCCACATATTCCGAGTTGAGGTAAAGGAATACGTAGGTTTTCAGTAACCCCCCCAGTTAGGACTGAGTTCAAATGCATGATTTATTCTTACATAAGAGTAAGACTAAAGAGAACTGTATAATAATCAATCTTTCAGAGGGAAATAAATATATTGCCACCTATTTACATTATGTTCAACTCGCCTGATATTCTTCCTTAGACCACACTGCCTGATCTTACATCAGCCATGGTATTTCTTCAGCAACTTGAATAAAAAAACACAAAGTCTTCATTAATAAATATATCTGTGATAGCAGTGTCCCAATATCTCAGGGGCTGCCCCAAAGAAGAGGGAGTCAAGCTATTCTCCAAAGCCCCTGAAGGCAGGACAAGAAGCAATGGGTGGAAACTAATCAAGGAGAGAAGCAACTTAGAACTAAGGAGAAATTTCCTGACAGTGGGAACAATTAACCCGTGGAACAACTTGCCTCCAGAAGTTGTGAATGCTCCAACACTGGAAGTTTTTAAGAAGAGGTTGGATAACCATTTGTCTGAAGTGGTGTAGGGTTTCCTGCCTAAGCAGGGGGTTGGACTAGAAGACCTCCAAGGACCCTCCCAACTCTGTTATGAATTGAATCTAGGAAACAAGTTAATTTAGGTTAAATGCAGGATGCAAATTTAGCTACAAAGAAGTATCTCTGAGCATGCAGAGAATTCTCTAGTTGAAGGATTTTATTTTAGGACAATTGTCCCCAGATTGTGACAGTCCCTCTAATTATGCTCATAGGTACATCCACAATGAAGAATGCTCTAAATCAATTTCTAACTCTAAGAATTCTAGATACTTACAGATTTTTTTTTTTATTGTACCCTGCACCCTGCCCTCCACACTTCACAAAATTGCCTATGTTATTTCAAAATCCCCGACTGTATATAAATAACGATATACAACTTTGGATTTTTCCTTCCAGACAGATTTCTCATCATTCTCTCAAGGAGTTTTTTTTTAATTGCAAGAGTTTGTGTCTATAATTTAACTGTTGATACGCGATGAGCAGAAAGCACTTGACACAGAAAGCAAAGAAGAAAGAAAGAAAGAAAGAAAGAAAGAAAGAAAGAAAGAAAGAAAGAAAGAAAGAAAGAAAGAAAGAAAGAAAAGGAGGGAGGGAGGGAGGGAAGGAAGGAAGGAAGGAAGGAAGGAAAAAAAGGGAGGGGGAAGGGAGAGAGGGAAGGAAGAAGGGAGAGAGGGAAGAAAGAAAGAAAGAAAGAAAGAGGAAGGAAGGAAAGAAAGAAAGAAAGAAAAAGAAAGGAGGTAGGGAGAGAAGGAGAAAAAGGGAAGGAAAAGGGAGGGAGGGAAGGAAGGAGGGATGGAAGAAGGACAGAAAGAAAAAAGAGGAAGGAAAGAAAGAAAGAAAGAAAGAAAGAAAGGATGGAAGAAAGAAAGAAAGGATGGAAGAAAGAAGGAAAGAAAGAAAGAGAGGAAGGAAGGAAAGAGAAAGAAAGAAAGGAAGGAAGGAAAGAAAGAAAGAGGAAGGAAGGAAGGAAGAAAGAAAGAAAGAGAGAGAGAGAGGATGGAGGAAAGAAAGAAAGAAAGAAAGAAAGAAAGAAAGAAAGAAAGAAAGAAAGAAAGAAAGAAAGAAAGAAAGAGAAAGACTCTCAAAACGAGGGATATTTTCTGTCCACCAAATGGACTGGGTGTTTGGGGTGGGGGGTGGGAGAAAAAGCCATATAAACTCTATTCCCAAGGATTGCAGAGAACAGCAGGCGAAAGGAAGAAAGGGGCTTGGGAATTTGAAGTGGAAATAACACCACAACCTACCATCCACATCCTGGCCTTTTATTGGGCTTCAAAAGTTGCTTCCCACTGTCCTTTCCTCATTAGCTAATTACCAGGGCTGTGGTTTTTTTTTTTTTCTCTTCTTTTTTTCCCAACCTCCCTTCACAGCAATCATCAAACCCAACATCTCACACAGCCAATAAACCAGGAAGGGAAATGAGTCTCTTTGGGGGATTTGAAAGCAGCTGGGAAGCCCAGAGTCTGCCTTCCTGCATAATTCGTTTATTGCACAATAAACACGCATTTGTTTCTCGTTAGTGTGCCTGTCTGTGGATCTGCTTCCTTAAGGCTACTGTCCTTTTGTGGAGCAAAAAAGGCCCTTGGTTTCTCACAAAAAGGGTTGCTTGTGCAAAGATGCAAAGTGTGTGTTTGTGTACCTCTTTTAAGCCTCTTGGCTGTCCCCACCAGTGGTGCCCACTACTCATATATTACGAGCAGAGTGCAGAATGCTGAAATTAAGGTGAGTGAAATTTCATGCAGGTAGCCCTCGACTTACAATAATTTCCCTCGACTTACAATAATTTAGTGACCGTTTAAAGTTACGACGACCCTGGAAAAAGCGACACTGATCACCCTTTTTCCCACATATGACCATTTGCAGCATCCTCGTGATCAAAATTCGGACCGTTGGCCACTGACATGTACTTATGACGGTTGTATTTCCCGGGGTCACGTGATCCCCTTATGTTCTGACGTCATAGGGTTGCCAGGTGTCCACTATTTGAACCTTCCTCCTCCCTTTGTTTCCTTCCTTCCTTCCTTCCTCCCTCTCTCCCTCCCTTCCTCCTTTCCTTTCCTTTCCTTTCCCTTCATCACCCTTCCTTCCTAATCCCTTTGTTTCCTTCCTTCCTCCCTCCCTCTCTCCCTCCCTTTCTCTCTCCTTTCCTTTCCTTTCCCTTCATCATCCTTCCTTCCTTCTCCCTGTTTCCTTCCTTCCTTCCTTCCTTCTTCCCTCCCTCCCTCCTTTCCTTTCCCTTCATCATCCTTCCTTTCTCCTCCCTTTGCTTCCTTCCTTCCTCCTCCCTCTCTCCTTTCCTTTCCCTTCATCATCCTTCCTTTCTCCTCCCTTTGTTTCCTTCCTTCCTCCTCCCTCTCTCCCTCCCTTCGTCCCTTCCTCCTTTCCTTTCCTTTCCTTTCCTTTCCTTTCCTTTCCTTTCCTTTCCTTTCCTTTCCTTTCCTTTCCTTTCCTTTCCCTTCATCACCCTTCCTTCCTCCTCCCTTTGTTTCCTTCCTTCCTCCTCCCTCCCTCTCTTCGTCCCTTCCTCCTTTCCTTTCCTTTCCTTTCCTTTCCTTTCCTTTCCTTTCCTTTCCTTTCCTTTCCTTTCCTTTCCTTTCATCACCCTTCCTTCCTCCTCCCTTTGTTTCCTTCCTTCCTCCCTCCCTCTCTCCCTCCCTTTCTCTCTCCTTTCCTTTCCTTTCCCTTCATTATCCTTCCTTTCCCCTCCCTCTGTTTCCTTCCTTCCTTCTTCCCTCCCTCCCTCCTTTCCTTTCCCTTCATCACCCTTCCTTTCTCCTCCCTTTGTTTCCTTCCTTCCTCCTCCCACTCTCCCTCCCTTCGTCCCTTCCTCCTTTCCTTTCCTTTCCTTTCCTTTCCTTTCCTTTCCTTTCCCTTCATCACCCTTCCTTCCTCCTCCCTTTGTTTCCTTCCTTCCTCCTCCCTCCCTCCCTCTCTTCGTCCCTTCCTCCTTTCCTTTCCTTTCCTTTCCTTTCCTTTCCTTTCCTTTCCTTTCCTTTCCTTTCCTTTCCTTCCCTTCCCTTCCCTTCCCTTCCCTTCCCTTTGTTTCCTTCCTTCCTCTTCCCTCCCTCCCTCTCTTCGTCCTTTCCTTTCCTTTCCTTTCCTTTCCTTTCCTTTCCTTTCCTTTCCTTTCCTTTCCTTTCCTTTCCTTTCCCTTCATCATCTTTCTTTTCTCCTCCCTCTGTTTCCTTCCTTCTTCCCTCCCTCCCTCCTTTCCTTTCCCTTCATCATCCTTCCTTTCTCCTCCCTCTGTTTCCTTCCTTCCTCCCTCCCTCTCTCCTTTCCTTTCCCTTCATCTCCCCCCTCCCCTTCCCTTCTCCATTTATCTTTCCTTCCTTCTCTTTCTGTTTCCTTCCATTTCCTTCTTCCCTCCTCCCCCCCATTTATTTCCATTTTTCCATTTTTACGCAAACCCCCCCTCCCTGTCCCCATTACCCCCCCCAAGCTCCCCCCCAACTCAGCCCCACCAGCTGCAGGCGCCTCTCTCACCCAAAGTCCATTCAAAAAATGGAGGGAGCCAAACTTTCCCGCCATTGAGGGCCAGCCAACCTTCTCGGACTGGGCAGCTGCAGTCGGGCCTCTCCCAAACCAGAGAGGATGTAAAAAGCAAAAAAAAAAAAAATTCCCTCACACCACCATTTTTGGCATCCTCTGAGGGGATGACAAAGGGAGGAGACCCCCCCCCAAAAAAACAAGAAGCCCCTTTTTTTTTCCTCAGAGACCCTTTGCCTCACACTTTGAGGAAAACTTTTTGCCCAAATAAGTTTCCCTCCAAAACTGTTGGGGGCTTCAGCTACCCCTTTCCTCCTTCTCCTGAGGGGAGGAAAATGGGTTTTGTAGTCCTCTCGGCCATTCTGGTCCATTTGGCCACCGTCCCTTCACGAGCCTTCGGGAAAATGGCCATTTTCTTGGGGCAAGCGCCTGAGGAGAACTTAATTTCCCTTTAAAAAACCAGCCATTGTGGGTTTTAAACCTGGTTTTACTGAACAAACCGGGTTGGGCTGGGCTTTGTGTAATGCACTAAGCCACGAATGAGAGTCAGTGGTGGGTAAAAGAGATGAAACCAGTTTGGGGGAGACGGGTTCAAGTCCATCTTTACCACCAAGGCAAGCCGACATTGGGCTGTTTTGTCCCCTCATGGACTGGCCTACCTCACAGGGTTGTTGTTCTGGGCCTTAAATTTTTGTTTTGGGGCCTACAACACAAAAGGAAGGCAGGATATAGACGGAAAAGATGATAGGCCAAACAAACCGTGGTTTGTGCTTCCACGAAGGCTGGGCTCAGCCCTCCGCCTCCCAACCTGGTTCCATGATGGCTTAGCGTGGTAAAAGAACCACCCTGACCATCTGTGGTTATTTTCCGCCTCCCAAGAACATCGAAGGGTTACCAAGACAGGCTGAAATTCAACAGGTGTGGCTGTTTCTGCCCAGCCACCAGAGAGAGATGCTTGGGGTAAAAAAAGCTATACCTGTTGAATCTTTCAAAACAGGAGAAAAAGGAAACTCCGGCCCTGAAAACGTTATAAAAGGAGAAAAGGCAGAGAATTTAATTTATGGAAACTTTCCTTATTTTAACTAAGAGCTAATGAATTACAACCTTAAATTAATTACGATTAAATATAATTAATTTTTTCCCCAATAATTTTTTTTTATTTTCAAAAACACAAACAAAACAAAACATAATTATAGACAGTGTATCAGTCGGTGGCATTTTTGTGCTTCTCGTCTCTTCAATTTATCACTAAACATGCTAGCTTATTTCCAAAAGTTTCAACATCCATTTATATCATAATTATTTCCAATTCTTATTCTCTATCCATTGGTAAAATAAATCCCATATCAAATAATATTGTCTATCTTCCTGCTCTCTTATTTCAAATGTCAGTTTACTCCTTTCAGCACATTCCATCATTTTCTCAATAATTTCTTCATCATTAGGTAACTTTTCTCCTTTTCAAATATAATTAAATTTTTATTTCCTTACAAGTAGTTGTTGACGGAATTGAGCTCAAAATTTCCACTGCCAAGCAAGACGGTGGTTAAGTGAGTTTTGCTCCATTTTGCAACCTTCCTCGCCCCGGTAGTTGTTAAGTGAATCACTGCAGTTGTTAGGTTAGTAACACGGTTGTTAAGTGAATCTGGCTTCCCCGTTGAGTTTGCTCATCAGAAGATTGCAAAAGGGGACCCTCTCCCCCTCAGGACATTGCAACCGTCATAAGTACATGCCAGTTTCCAGCGTCCAAGTTTTGATCACGTCACCACGGCGATTCTGCCACCGTTGTAAGTACGAAACACGGTCACAAGAAGTCACTTTTTTTTTTCAGTTCAGCCATTGTAACTTTCGACGGACACTCAAACCCTCGTACATTGAGGACTACCTGTATTTATTTGTATCCCGTCTTTATTGTAAAAATAATAAAAGGCGGGATGCAAATAAATAAATAAATATGTTTATTTTAACAGCATCTCTCTCCTCGCACACAACGCAAACATCTTTTATGAGAAATTACACCTGGGAGGTTTTGCTAGTGGGTTTAACAGTCACAAGTTTAGTGTGTGTGTGTGTGTGTTTGTGTGGAAATAAGGAAATCCTGGAATGAAATTTGATATAAGAAGCCTTTTTTTTACTGGTGTTAAAAAAGAGCTTTTTTGGGGGGGGGCAGGGGAAGCCATTCTTCTTCTTGTTTTGACAGCAGCCGAACAACCCAAGGAAATTCGACCTAGAAACGGGGAAGACCGAGCAGCGGCTGCCTAAAGTAACCTGATCCTAGGGGTGGATTAGGTGCACCAGTTAATTTTGTTTAAGGTGGCTTAACTCTGTCCAGCATGGTGGCTGTGAAGCCTGGGAGGAATGGAAAAGCAGCTGGAATTCCAGGTCAGTTCCTCTTGCTGTGTTTGCAACGAGGGTGGTCCGTTCCCCTTGCAGAAATGGTGCAAAAGGCCAGAAAGCAAGCATATGTGTTCACTTTTAACAAATTAACAGCGTTGGAAGGAACCTTAGAGGTCATCTAGTCCAACCCCCCACTACCCAAGCAGGAGACTCTGCCTACACCATTTCTGACAGATGGCAGTCCAGTCTCTTCTTGGAAGCCTCCAGTGATGAAGCTCCCACAACTTCTGAAGGAAAGCTGTTTTCCCCGCTCAAAAGAAAGCACCCCCTAGAATTTAAAATATATAAAAGCTAAGCCTGTATGTGTCTGCATTCAGACAACAACACCTTGTGCCTTGTTTGGGTTTTTTTTTTTCCTAGTCCGTTTCTTTTCCTTTCTCAGCTGCGTTCCCAACTCCTCCCAGAAATAAACACCAAAGAACACCAAAATTGTCACAAAAGTGCTTTTCCAAAAGGATTTTCTTGATTTTTTTCCCCCCTTTGAAAATGTTTAGAATTTAAGAAGCTTTCTTGGATGAAAAGTGAAATGTTTTCAAAGAAAAAAAACAAACAAACAAGAAAGTCCAGTTGCCTTTTGGAAAAGCACCTTTGTTTTAACAGTAATAGAGTTGGAAGGGACTTTTGAGGTCATCTAGTCCAACCCCCTGCTGGCACAGGAGACCTGTGCTAGGGATTCAAACCGCCAGCCTCTGATCAACAAGCTCAGTATCTTAGCATCTGAGCCACCTAGTCAGGCAATTTTGGGGACAATTTTGGATGATCAAGAAACCCCATAAACAAATAATCAGAACTGATTATTTATGGCACCTAAACAAGTTAGAGTAAGTACCTAAGCTTGGTTCATGAATCTTAAATTGTTTGGGCACAGTAATCACAGTGAGATTCTTTGGGTACAATAATCCATTGAGAGATGCTTCGGAGCTGGGCAGCATATGAAATTTTTTATTATTATTATTATTATTATTATTATTATTATTATTATTATTATTATTATTATTATTAAAGTTCATTGTTCATACCAAAGTAAAGTCAGGATCATTCAAGATTCGCCAGTGCTTCATTAAAAATGGCTTGTTTCTTTGCAATAAACTATAGTTCCAAGATTTGAATGCAATTTTGGGGGGGAGATCTACAAACTTTATTTTGGGCCAAATTATCTAATGGGTTTTATATTGTCTTTTAAATTTTGTAGTTTATGTGTTTTATCTTTTGGCTGTTCACCGCCCTGAGTTCTTTGGGAGTAGGGCGGTATATAAATCCAATAAAATAAAATAAATAAAAATAAATAAATAAACTGAATAAGCAACGCTAAATAATTTAGACACTGTGCTTGCTTATATTTCAACAGGAGGAACTGAAGTGGGGGTGTGAGGGATGGTTTACAGCAGTGGCCCCCAATCTTTTGGGCAACAGGGATCGGTTCCGTGGAGAAATGCTGTGGACTGGGGTACCCCTGGTTTAAATAATAGTTTAGCAACATAAATGCTTCACATAAAGTGATGTATAAACATGACTAGAAAATAAACTTAAAGAAATATATCTTTTGAAAAAAATGAAAAGATTATTAAGGAAATGGGAAATGATAAATTGGTCCATATGATAAAATATTAAACCATATGAGGAAATTAAGGATGAAAAGGGTTGTCTTTAAATTAAAGGGTTGCAACTTGAAAAAGGGAAAAAGAGAAAATAAATTGACAATAACGTAAGATTAGGGTTAGGGCAAATGGTAATATTGTTTATATATGGCATAAGAAGTAGGAGGAAAATAAAATAAAGTAGAGAGAATGAATATTATGGCAGAAATGGAAATATGCAAGTTGTGTTTGGAGATATTATAAGCTATACAAGTTTTGACTCGGTCAATAACTCTGTTCAGAGAAAATGCATTGTTTGTTTGTATGTGTGTTTGTTTAAAATAAAAAATAAAAAAAACTTTTTAAAAAAACATGACTAGCAACAAAGACCAACATCACTAGGAAGATATGTTTTGATTACTTAAAATGAGAATAATTTCTTTTATTCTCTTCCCCCCCACTCCCCAACAGAACGTCTTCCGGAATCTTTCCCAAATCAAGATCCAGAAAATGGCGGGTGCCAGCCATTATTCCACAGGAGAATCTGAGAGAGGGGGAAAAACACGGAAGCATTTTCTTCCTCGCGACCTTCCCGCCTCCCATCTTCACCCCCAAACTGGTCCAACATGCAGAATCAAATCTGTGGGAAGATAGATAAGGTAAGCTGACATGCGAGAAGGGTGGGCCTTTGGATTTTCCCATAGATAAGGTGTTTTTCTATACAAGAGAGAGGTGGATTTTATTGCCTTATTATTTTTCTTAAAACACTCTCCTGAATGAATTCCTCCCACTCAGGGGTGAAATCCAGCAGGTTCTGACAAGTTCTGGAGAACCGGTAGCGGAAATTTTGAGTAGTTCGGAGAACCGGCAAATACCGCCTCTGGCTGGCCCCAGAGTGAGGTGGGAATGGAGATTTTGCAGTATCCTTCCCCTGCCAAGCCACGCCCACAGAACTGGTAGTAAAAAAATTTGAAACCCACCACTGATGCACACCAGTTAGGAATGCCTGATATGTATGTAAGCTTAGCAGGCTGCTCGGCATGGTATTGTTTAGCTGTTTGCATTATTTTATGACCCAATGGATTTTCGTGTCTCTAACTATCATTAATGGTAATGGTATCTACACAAACACACACCTGTTTCTGTCTGACTCTTTTCTGATCGCCTTCACCCGTCTGCAAAGGCAAGAAAATTGGGTTGCCTATCACTCAGCAAAGTAGCTTGCCTATTTGCAACTTAGCGCACGTTGTATGAATTGCATATGGTTTGGGAATCCCGGCCAAACAATTTAGGGCATTTGAAGAACCCAACTAATCCGGCCACAGTAATTAATTAAAGGAACCACGGCTTTTTTTGCTTGTGGCAAGAACACAAATATAGTATCTGGATGCCAGATTTTTTTTCAGGCACCTTTTGTGAGGGTTGTGTTTCCCCCCTGCCTAAATGGCACAGAAATCACACAGTTAGGTTGACCCTTCTTAACCTTTCCCCTCACTGGCACCAGGGGTGAAATCCAAATTTTTTTCCCTACCAGTTCTGTGGGCGTGGCTTGGTGGGCATGGCAGGAGAAGGAGAATGCAAAATCCCCATTCCCTCCCCACTCCTGGGGGGAAGGATATTGCAAAATCTCCATTCCCACCCCACTCTGGGGCCAGCCAGAGGTGGTGTTTGCCAGTTCTCTGAACTACTCAAAATTTCCGCTGCCGGTTCGGCAGAACCTGTCAGAACCTGCTGGATTTCACCCCTGGGGTTGAAGGGTTTGTTCACTCTGATTTTCTATAGGGCCCAGAGGAAGCTTTGAGAAGCATCCAGTGGCAAGTATCTGCAAACGTTCAGAAAATATGAATCCCCCCCCACACACACAGAGGTGTAGTTTCTAAATCAGGAGTTGGCTACCTGATACCTTCCAGATGTTCTGCGTTGCAGCTTCCAAATCTGTAGGCTCCGTGCCCATTATGGGGAGCTGCAACCTGAAATATCTAGAGAGCAGCCCCGACTGCCCATCCTTGAGACTCAACAATTAGAGATATAATAACTTTAGTAGCATTCATTTTATTTGTGGCACATTTTTTTTATAACTCAAGCAACTCAATTTAAACGGCACAGAGCTCTGTGAAGGCCAGAATTTCAGGGACAAATACTTTCCACATTTAAGGGCATGTTTCTACTTTAGAAGATAACTTTAAGATTCTAGCTGCATTTTTATCCCTCCTTATTATTCAACTCCAGTGGCATTTTAGCTAGAGGATGACAAGGACTAAGGAAGGACTGGTCTGGCAACATATTTTTTTTTGTGAGCTATAAATGACTGACTTTTCTTGAATGGCAAGAATTTTATTGTAAGTTTTGACCCGTGTGAAGTCAGCCATAGAAACCCTTATGCTCTCTGATGTTGATCTTGTTGATTATTGCTGATTATGTTGATTATTATTATTATTATCATGATTAATTTGGGGTTCTGGTTTTTTTTTTAAATGCGAGAACGGGCTTTGTCGCTCTGCTGTGTAAACTAATCTCTTTGAAGTCAAGCTGGATCGCTATAGGGAAATATTTTGCCCATCTCTCTCTCTCTCTCTCTCTCTCTCTCTCTCTCTCTCTCTCTCTCTCTCTCTCTCTCTCTCTCAAACTTCCCAATCTGGCTAACAGACATGATATCTAAAGTGTTCTCTATTTCTTGCCCTTTAATTTGCATTTATGGGTTTTGGCTTCCACCAATATTTTGTTTTAAAAAGGCATATATATATATTCTGCAAGATGTCGTTAAAAGATCTAGCAAGCTGGTTCATTGGGCTGCTAGAAGGATGTGCAGCTAGATATGCAATACACAATATTGTAACCGAACAAGTTAAAATTGGCCTGCATTTGACTCTTCTCCTGCCGCTAATTATAGAGGAGAAGTCGAACTGAAGAGCGGTGACAAAATCCAGGGTTAATTGTAGACTTTTCCAATTAAAAGAGTCAAGTAACCTAAAATAGGATTTCTTGCAGTAGAACTATATAGCTGAAGCCAAGAAAAGTGAAGCCAGTAACTTCACTCTAACCTTCCATCAGGCCAAGAATATTTTATTCAGTCTTTCCTCTGGCTTTTCATTCTATACAGGTAGTCCCCGACTTTCGACCACAACGGAGCCCAAAATTTCTGTTGCTAAGCAAGACAGTTGTTAAGTGAGTTTTGCACCTCATTTTACAACCTTTCTTGCCACGGTCGTTAAGCGGAGTTGCTGCAGTTGTTGAGTTTAGTAACACGGTTGTTAAGTAGAATCTGGATTTCCCCGTTGTCAGAAAAGGGGATCACTGCGGCCGTCATAAGTATGAGTCGGTGGCCAAATGTCTGAATTTTCATCATGTGACCGTGGGGATGCTACAACGGTCGTAAGTGCGAAAACTGTTCATATGTCAATTTTTTTCAGTGCCGTTTGAATGGTCACTAAACGAATTGTCGTAAGTCAAGGACCACCTGTAGCGCGCGACCCTTTCTGTGACTTTATTATTATTATTATTATCTCTTTTATTCATTAAACATGAAATTCAGTCAACGGAACATTCAAAAATGCATCACAAATACCATTGACTGGTGCTAATGGTTGATACAGGTTGCTGCCAGCGTCCTAGTTATCAACCAAGTTTCATCATCATCATCATCTTCCTCTTCCTCTTCCCCTTCTCCTTCTCCTCCTCCTCCTTCTTCTATTATTATTATCTCTTTTATTCATTAAACATGAAACTCAGTCAATTGAACATTCAAAAATGCATCACAAATACCATTGACGGGAGCTAATGGTTGATAGGGGTTGCTGCCAGCATCCTAGGGATCAACCAAGTACCTTCTTAAGATGTACGATGTTCCGAGTAGCGCAGTTTTTTGCAGTTCCGCCGGTGTTATTGCAGGAAGCTGCAATTTCTTGATGTATTTTATAAAATTCTTGGACATGGTACCAAGTGCCCCGATGACAACGGGTATCACTGTGACATGTTTCATCCATAGCAGTGTAGTTTCGATGGCCAGGTTGCAATATTTCGTGATTTTTTTTCCAGTCCTTTTTCTTCGACTCTGGCGTCTCCTGGTACTGCGATGTCAATAAATTGTACATTTCGGTTTTCAACAACTATGATATCTGGCATGTTGTGTTCCAATTGATGATCCGTCTGTATTCGAAAGTCCCACAAGATCTTCACCTTCTCATTTTCTATAACTTTTTCCATGTTATGTTCCCATGACTTTTCGGATACAGATAAGTCGTATTTTTTACATAATGACCAGTGGATTAATTTAGCAACTTGGTCGTCTCTAGCTTTGTAATCAGTTTGTGCGATTTTGCTGCATTCACATATTAAATGTGAAACAGCTTTGACTTTGTCGTTGCAAAGTCGGCAAAGTTTGGATTGTCGGTGGATTTTTGTATCTTTGCTTTCGTGGCATTAGTTTGTAGTGCTTGTTCCTGAGCAGCCAGTATTAAACCTTCCATTTCTTTCTTGATGGTTCCCATCTTAAGCCAGACCCATGTCAAGTTGCCATCACACTTTCCTTCTATGTTTTTCAAGTGCCGTCCATGCAAAGCTTTGCTTTTCCATCTATTTAATTTATCACCCAGCTCTTTTTCCTTATATCCTGCCTTTGTTTCTGTTGCTTTTATAATGTTCTCCGTTTTCACAGCCTGAAGCAATTTTTCTGTACTTTGGTTCACATAATCATTCAAACTTCGTTTTTCTCCTTCTACAGTTTGATGGATTTGCAACAGTCCTCTGCCCCCTTATTCTTTTTGGCAGGTACAACCTGCCGATGTCACTTCGTGGATGTAAAATGTGGTACATAATTCAAAAGTTTGCGCGTTTTCCAGTTTTCCATGTTTTCCAGTTCAGCCAGTGTCCAGTTGATGATTCCAGCTGAGTAGCATATCACTGGAACTGCCCATGTATTAATGGCTTTAATTATGTTTCCAGCATTCATTGTTGTTGTTGTTGTTGTTGTTGTCGTTGTCGTCATCACAACAATCAGCATCTTAAATTCTCCACCCAGTTGACGCAATCTGTTTCTTGAATGAACCCATTCTCTTGATTTGGCACCGTGCCCTGAATCAGAACTTAACCATAAAAGCAGCTTGAAACACTAACTAAGCCCTTAAAAAGCAAACTACTAAACACACTACCGGTTCTGTGGGTGTGGCTTGGTGGGTGTGGCATGGCTTGATGGGCGTGGCTTGGTGGGCGTGGCAGGGGAAGGATAATGCAAAATCCCCATTCTCTCCCCACTCCTGGGGGGAAGGATACTGTAAAATCTCCATTCCCTCCCCAATCCAGGGGAAGGATACTGTAAAATCTCCATTCCCTCCCCAATCCAGGGGAAGGATACTGTAAAATCTCCATTCCCTCCCCACTCCTGGGGGGAAGGATACTGTAAAATCTCCATTCCCTCCCCAATCCAGGGGAAGGATACTGTAAAATCTCCATTCCCTCCCCAATCCAGGGGAAAGCTACTGTAAAATCCGCATTCCCTCCCCAATCCAGGGGAAGGATACTGTAAAATCTCCATTCCCTCCCCAATCCAGGGGAAAGATACTGTAAAATCCGCATTCCCTCCCCAATCCAGGGGAAGGATACTGTAAAAACTCCATTCCCTCCCCAATCCAGGGGAAGGATACTTAAAATCTCCATTCCCTCCCCACTCCTGGGGGGAAGGATACTGTAAAAACTCCATTCCCTCCCCACTCCTGGGGGGAAGGATACTGTAAAATCTCCATCCCTTCCCCAATCCAGGGGAAAGATACTGTAAAATCTCCATTCCCTCCCCAATCCAAGGGAAGGATGCTGCAAAATCCCCATTTCCTCCCGATCAGCTGGGACTTGGGAGGCAGAGAATAGATGGGGACGGGGCCAGTCAGAATTTTTACTACCGGTTCTCCGAACTAACTCAAAAATTTCTGCTACCAGTTCTCCGGAACTGGTCAGAACCTGCTGAAACCCCACCTCTGCCGGCAGGTTATAAAATAAATCCAGACTCTAGAACGACTGGATGGGTGGCAAGAATCCAGCTGCGGCAGCAGCAGCACATAAAAATGAATTATGCAAGCTGCTTCCCCCCCACTTTCCTTATTGCTCTTTGCTCGCCTGGTTGGCTGGCTGGCTGGCTGGCTGGCTTCCTCCCCGCCACCCCCTTGCAGTAGGATGGGTGGGGGGGGGGAGCGGCTGCATGGCAGCCTGCCGGCAAGCGTGCAGCTGTTGTAATGACATGTACCACCCACCGCAGGCGACTTTCCAGCGTGAGACGAAGAAGCTGTGTGCGGCCTGGGGGCGGGCCTGACACTTTCCCAAGCATTGTGTCCTCTGTCACCGCAGAGCGAGGCGGCTCCCAGTCGGACAGGCCGAACCGGATACCTTCAGTGACTGAAATAATAGGCCTGGTGGTGGGAAAAAAGAGGCCAAGAAAATCTCTAGGGAGGAATTAAGTGATGAATAACTTTCCCCACCACCAACAACCCCCTCCAGCTACGTTCCAGAAACAAGCCCAATCCTGTGGCCTATTAGCTGACTGCCCTTTCTCCTCCTCCTCCTCTTTCTCAACGCCCTTCATTGCCCTTGTGGGGGAGAGAAAAAAATAATAATAATAATAACCCTGTTCGGATTCCATGGCAGAAAATAAGCTAGTGTGGTTCTGGGGACAGAGCAAGCAAGCATACCTCCTTTTGGAGATGCAGAATAATTCCAAGGCAGGCAGGCAGGCAAGCGGATGGATGGATGGATGGATGGATGGATGGATGGATGGTTGGATGGATGGATGGATGGATGGATGGATGGTTGGATGGATGGTTGGTTGGATGGATGGACGGAGGGAGGGATGGATGGTTGGATGGATGGATGGATGGATGTTGGATGGATGGATGGATGTTGGATGGATGGATGGATGGATGGATGGATGGTTGGATGGATGGATGGATGGATGGATGGATGGATGGATGGTTGGATGGATGGATGGATGTTGGATGGATGGATGGATGGATGGATGGATGTTGGATGGATGGATGGATGGATGGATGGATGTTGGATGGATGGATGGATGGATGGATGGATGGATGGTTGGATGGATGGATGGATGGATGGATGGTTGGATGGATGGTTGGATGTTGGATGGATGGATGGATGGATGGATGGATGGATGGTTGGATGGATGGATGGATGTTGGATGGATGGATGTTGGATGGATGGATGGATGGATGGATGTTGGATGGATGGATGGATGGATGGATGTTGGATGGATGGATGGATGGATGGATGGGCGGGCATGCCGCCCTCTTCCCTCCTGGACAAGATGGGAGATTTGGTTTTGCAAGGCACCTGTTTTTCCATGCCTTTGATCTAGCCATGCCTCGCGCTAAACCAGCTGCCTTCCGGATGTTTTAAGCCCACGGCCTGGGAAATCTGGGGCTTGTCAAACCTATCTTGGGAGGACGTGGGCTGGAGCCGTCCTTACTACAGGCCGGGAATATGAATTTTAAATGGGGTTGTTTGCCCATTTTTAACTTCGTGGGCCAAATTTAATATATTCGTTTTAAATTTTGTGGAGTTTATGTGTGTTTTAAAACGTGGCTGTACACCGCCCTGAGCCCTTTGGGTGAAGGGCGGTATAGAAATTTAATAAACTAACTAACTAACTAACTATCTGGAGAGAGAGAGAGAGAGAAATGGAGCTTCCGGTTTCAAGTTTCTGGTGTTATCTCTAAAAAGGACCAGCTTGGTTCTAGATAATAATAACAGAATGACAGAGTTGGAAGGGACTTTAGAGGTCTTCTAGTCCAACCCCCTGCTAAGGCAAGAGACACTATATATCGTTTCAGACAAATGGTTGTCCGATCTCTTCTTAAAACCCTCCAATTTTTTGGAGCATTCACAAACTTCTAGAGGCAACTTCTCGTTCCACTATTTTGATTGTCAGGAAATTTCTCTTTAATTCTAAATTGCTTCTCTCCTCGATTCATTTCCATCCATTGCTTCTTTTTCGGGCTTTCAGGACAAACAAGAGTGGGAAGGGATCTTGGAGGCAGCGGTGGGTTTCAATTTTTTTTTACTACCGGTTCTGTGGGCGTGGCATGGTGGGCGTGGCAGGGGAAGGATACTGTAAAATCTCCATTTCCACCCGACCCCCATCTCAAAGAATTGTGTCTTTTTCCAGAAACAAGATACTTCTTCTCTCTCCTTCCCTCCCTCTCCCTCCCCTCCCTCCCTCTTTCTGTCTCCCTCCCTCCTCCTTCCTCTCTCCCTCCCTCCCTCCCTCTGTCCCTCCCCCTCCATCTCTCCCCCTCCCGCCCTCTTTCCATCTCTCCCTCTCTTTCTTCCTCCTCCCCCTCTATCTCTCCCCCCTCCCTCCCTCTCTTCATCTCTCCCTCTTTCTCTCTCCCCCATCCCTCTCCCTCCCTCCCTCTTTCTGTCTCCCTCCCTCCTCCTCCCTCTCCCTCCCACACCCTCCCTCCCTGTGCCTCCCCCTCCATCTCTCCCCCTCCCTCCCTCTTTCCATCTCTCCCTCTTTCTCCCTCCTCCATCTCTCCCCCCTCCCTCTCTCTCCCTTTCTTTCTCCCCCCTCCCTCTCCCTCTGTCCCTCCCCCCTCCATCTCTCCCCCTCCCTCTCTCCATCCCTCCCACTCTTTCTCCCCCATCCCTACCTTCCTCTCTCTCCTCCTTCCTCCCTCCCCCTCCCTCCCATCTCTCCCTCCCCCTCCCTCTCTCTTTCCACTTGGCTTGATCGTAAATGCTTTTTAAAACCTTTCTGGTTTCTACGGCTTCTGTGGTTTCCTCTCATGAAACCTCAGAGGGTTTTGCTCGGGAACTACGCCAGGCTCTGCTCTTAAACCATTGATTTCCTATACAGCATCTTAACTTCTCATTAAGGGGAAAAGCTGGCAGCTTCGTTGTCGAGAGAGAGACCAGCACCAATGCAAAACATGTGCACTGTGTCGGGTGTCGGGTGTGAGAGACCTCTGAGGCTGAGTGGGGCCACACATTGGCCAAAGAAATACAGGGACTGCAGTCAACTCGGCTGCCATTTTGTGCGGCTTCTAGAGAACGTTGGGACAATCACTTCGCTGTTTTCCTTAAAATTCAAGGGTTAGAAACTGCCACCATTAAGCGGTATATACAGGGGTGGGCTTCAAAAATTTTAGCAAGGGGTTCTCTGCCTGGTTGCTGGGTGGGCGTGGCCATGGTGGGCGTGTCCTAGTCAGCCTCCTGCACCGTGGCGGGAGGGGTGTTTTTGCCCTCCCCGGACTCCGGAGGCTTTCCTTGAGCCTCCGGGAGGGCAAAAACGTCCTCCCCAGGCTCCAGAGGCCCTCTGGAGGCTGGAAATGGGCCCGTTTCTGGCCTTCCCGAACTTCCGGTAGGCCTGTTTTTTGCCCTCCCCGAGCCTCCACATGCGCCCTGCGCTTACCTGCATCCAAAACGGGCCACATGGGGACTCCTGGGAGGGGAGGGGCCACTCAGGAATGGGATTTGGGGGTTCTCCAAACTGCACAGAATCTTAGCTAGAGGTTCTCCCGAACCCCTGTGAACCCCCAGCAGCCCCACCCCTGGATGTATGTATCCATTTCAGTCATTGTATTAAAAAACAAATTTGTAAGAACTTGCGGCTTAGTGGACTGTTGAACTGTTCAGCTGTGGGGGGGTCTTAGCACGGAGTTTGGACACATATTTTGGAGGGGGCATGGCATGAAATCAAGGGGAGGGGCTTTGCTGACTGGGTCATTGAAGAGGTGGTGCCAAATAAGAAAAAAATGGATTTAAATATTTGGGTAAATGGGATTGTTTACCTTACTTCGTGGTTTAATCATTTTGAAGTGGAAAATGCTTTTCCTTCCATTTATGACAAGGTTCCAACAGCGGAGAGAGGGGGCTGTGGGAAAAAGGGACCAGTTTCTTAACTGGCCTTAACAATAAAAGCTGCTCCCTTCAAGGATCAAGATTATGAAAACTATGATTCAGGCAGGGAAATTTAATTCTATTGCAGCTTTCCTTATGTTCTAAAAACAGGAGTAAAGTTAAACTCTGTCCAACTGTCTGTCATCTCTCTCTCTCTCTCTCTCTCTCTCTCTCCCTGCCTACCTATCATATCTAGCTATCCATCCATCCATCCATCCATCCATCCATCCATCCATCCAATCTATTATCCATCTTTCTCCATCCTCTCTCCTATATCTATCTAATCTAATCTATCTATCTATCTATCTATCTATCTATCTATCTATCTATCTATCTATCTATCATCTATCTAATCTATCTATCTATCTATCTATCTATCTATCTATCTATCTATCTATCTAATCTATTATACATCTTTCTCCTATCTCTATCTATCTTGTCTATTTATCCATCCAATCTATTATCCATCTTTCTCCATCATCTCTCCTATCTCTATCTATCATCTATTATACATCTTTCTTCATCCTCCATCCTCTCTCCTGTCTCTATCTATCTATCTATCTATCTATCTATCTATCTATCTATCATCTATCATCTATCATCTATCTCTAATCTCTATCTATCTCTATCATCTATCTATCTATCTATCTCTATCATCTATCTATCTATCTATCTATCTATCTAATCTATTATCCATCTTTCTCCATCCTCTCTCCTCTCTCTCTCTGTCTATTTATCCATCCAATTATCCATCTTTCTCCATCATCTCTCCTATCTCTATCTATCTATCTATCTATCTATCTATCTATCTATCTATCTATCTATCTATCTAATCTATTATACATCTTTCTCCTATCTCTATCTATCTTGTCTATTTATCCATCCAATCTATTATACATCTTTCTCCATCATCTCTCCTATCTCTATCTATCATCTATTATACATCTTTCTTCATCCTCCATCCTCTCTCCTGTCTCTATCTATCTATCTATCTATCTATCTATCTATCTATCTATCTATCTATCATCTATCATCTATCATCTATCATCTATCTCTAATCTCTATCTATCTCTATCATCTATCTATCTATCTATCTATCTCTATCATCTATCTATCTATCTATCTATCTAATCTATTATCCATCTTTCTCCATCCTCTCTCCTCTCTCTCTCTCTGTCTATTTATCCATCCAATTATCCATCTTTCTCCATCATCTCTCCTATCTCTATCTATCTATCTATCTATCTATCTATCTATCTATCTATCTATCTGGCAGCATTTGGAGTTTCAGTGTTATGATTGTTTATTTGGGGAAAGGTTTCCAAGCGGCAAAGCAGGGAAGGAATTATATTTCTTTTTAAATGGTTTCCTTTCCAGTATGAAATTGATTTTGCTTCTGCATCTGAAGCCAATCTACACACCGAGCTTTCCTTACCTATGTTTCAGCTTTGGAGAAAATAAAAAACCAGGTAAGACACTAGATCCAATATGAAACAAACAAAGGGCATCTGTTTGGGATTGTGAAATGAATGGCATATTTTTCCCCCCCCTCTTTTACCCCTTAAGCTACCGACAACAGTTTTCAGTACTAAGTGAAAAAAAAAAAAAAGTGAACTGGTTGAGAAAATGTTTGGTCTAATTTTTCCATTCATTCTCCCACATATGCACCGTTTCTGGTTGAGACAGACTTTGCAGTTATCTCCTTGAGATAAATTCGGCTGGCGGTTGAGAGACAGCCAGACACAGCAAAAATCTTAAGGCTTTTTTTAGGAGCCATAAACGTGAGAATAGTGGCATTTTCCCAAGCGAGCTGGCCTAGCCTCACTGCTCTGCTAATTAGCTTTACGTGTCAAAAGAGGCCCCTCTACCTTCTTTCTTGTCTCTTTCCTCTTTGTGTGCCGCAGGAATTCTTCACCTGTCCCACTCAGCGGATGGTTGGTGAAGTCATCCGCAGCCCACAGATCAGTCAAAGTTTGTTCTAGGGTCTTTGAGAAAACTTCCTAAAAAGTTAGGAAGAATTGCACAGGCACATGATCCAACCTTCCCATCTGTTGAACAGACGTGTGGGGTTTTTTCTTTCCCCCTTCCCACCCGGCTCGCTGCTATGATATTTTACTCTGTTCAGCTTTTAAACAACCTCCCTCTCCATTGAAACCTTGCTCCTTTCTAAAACAAAGAGGGCTGAACGAGGAAGGTGGTTTTGTTTGCACCAGCAAAAGTAAATAGCATTTTTAAAATCTGGGTTAAAATAGCCAGAAATGCCCCCATGTTTCACTTGCTTAGAGATCACGAATAGAATAGAATTAGAATAGAATTAGAATAGAATTAGAATAGAGTAGAGTAGAGTAGAGTAGAGTAGAGTAGAGTAGAGTAGAGTAGAATAGAATAGAATAGAATAGAATAGAATTAGAATTAGAATAGAATAGAATTAGAATAGAATAGAATAGAATAGAGTAGAATAGAATAGAGTAGAATAGAATTAGAATAGAATAGAATTAGAATTAGAATTAGAATAGAATAGAATAGAGTAGAGTAGAGTAGAATAGAATAGAATAGAATTAGAATAGAATAGAATAGAATAAGAATAGAGTAGAGTAGAATAGAATAGAATTAGAATAGAGTAGAGTAGAGTAGAGTAGAATAGAATAGAATAGAATAGAATAGAATAGAATAGAATAGAATAGAATAGGAGTAGAGTAGAGTAGAGTAGAGTAGAATAGAATAGAATAGAATAGAATAGAACAGAACAGAACAGAATAGAATAGAATAGGAGTAGAGTAGAGTAGAGTAGAGTAGAATAGAATAGAATAGAATAGAGTAGAGTAGAGTAGAGTAGAATAGAATAGAATAGAATAGAATAGAATAGAATAGAATAGAATAGAATAGAATAGAATAGAATAGAATAGAATAGAATAGAATAGAATTCTTTACTGGCCAAGTGTGATTGGCCAATAAAGGCCAATCTTTATTTGTCTTTCTTAGGTGCATATGCTCTCAGTGTACATAAGGAGAATAAAATAACATTCATCAAGAATAAAAAGATACAACACTTAGCGATAGTCAAGGTTACTAATAAGCTATAAAATCGTACTAGGAAACAAATAAAAACAACATAAATTGAAGGATACAAGCAACATGGTTATATTAATAAGTGGGAAGAGATAGATACTAGTAAGGAAGAGAAGAAGAATAGTAAAATAGTCTTAGTAAATTATTTGACAATGTTGTGGGAATTAGTGGTTAAGCAGAGTGATGGCATTCGGGAAAAAAATGTCCTTGTGTTTAGTTGTTTTGCCCTATAGCGTCGTTTTGAGGGTAGGAGTTGAAACAGTTTATGTCCAGGATGCGAGGGGTCTGTAGATATTTTCCCAGCCCTCTTTTTGACTCGTGCAGTAGACAGGTCCTCCATGGAAGGCAGGTTGGTAGCCATGGTTTTTTCTGCAGTTCTAATGATCCTCCAAAGTCTCTGTCTGTCTTGTTGGGTTGCAGAGCCAAACCAGACAGTTATGGAGGTGCAGATGACAGACTCAATCACTCCTCTGTAGAACTGGATCAGCAGCTCCTTGGGCAGTTTGAGCTTTCTGAGTTGGCGCAGAAAGAACATTCTTTGTTGAGCTTTTTTGAAGATGTTTTTGACGTTAGGTGTCCATTTTAAGTCTTGAGATATGATAGAACCTAGGTGGTCTCTACTGTTGATACTGTGTTGTCTAGTATTGTAAGAGATGGTAGTATAGGAGGGTTTCTTCTAAAATCCACCACCATTTCTACTAGATTGGTCTAGTGAAAAATCAGAACTTCCAAAACAAAGTTGACCAAGGATTTACCTTTAACAGTAAGAGTAAAGAATGGAACTCTGTAGGTTGAAGCATGTCAATAACATTCTGTCATTATTCCTGCATATATACACCCTGGTCATTAGATAAAGGGTTTAAAGCAAGGGCATGTTTTGCAGTGAGAATTTTTCCAGATTCGATACTTTGCATTTCTATACAGGAACATTCCCGAGAGGTGCTGCCAATCAATGGGAAACCTGCTGTTTTTACTAATCAAGTGGAATGAAGAGGGGCGGGGCAGATAGTGTAAAAGCTCCTTCAAAAACACACATTATCGGTGCCTGGTGTACAAATTAGATTTGATCCAGTTTTCTCAGATAGAATTGAAGAGTCTCGGGTGGCTGGAAATGCGTTTTCTCAGATAGAAAGATAGGAACGAGTATTATTGTTATTATTCATGGAGCAAGGCCGAGCAAATAATTATTGCAATTGTACAACATATTAAGATGGTTATATTAACCATGCGTGTGGGGGGGGGGCTTATAGATTGTGTGAATTCAGGCCCCTGGTCTGACTAGAACTGTGTTGCTTGTGTTTTTACGATTTGTATTGTTCTGTTTGTTTCCTACTATGATTTGATTGCTCATTAGTAACCTATGACTATCACTAAGTGTTGTATCTTATTATTCTTGATGAATGTATTTTATTTTTCCTAATGTACATTGAGAGCATATGCACCGAAGACTAATTCCTTGTGTGTCCAATCACACTTGGCAAATAAAAATTCAATTCAATTCAATATTATTCTATTCTATATTATTCTACTCTACTCTACTCTATAATCCTGTTCTATTCTATTCTATTCTATTCTATTCTATTCTATTCTATTCTATTCTATTCTATTCTATTCTATTCTACTCTTAATTCTATTCTATTCTATTATTCTATTCTATTCTATTCTATTCTACTCTACTCTACTCTACTCTACTCTACTCTACTCTACTCTACTCTACTCTACTCTACTCTATTCTATTCTATTCGAACTATGGGCATCTGGAACAGGAGATGCTTTAGTAATTAGGTTTAACAAGTTGTGTGAATACAGCCACTGAACTAGGAGGCTAGGTAGCAGGGTTGATAGAGAATAATAATAATAATAATAATAATAATAATAATAATAATAATAATAATATATAACAATCAAATTTATATGCCACCCAACTAGGAATTGGCTTCGCAAGCTGTGATTTTGTTCAGCTGCCACAATCTTGTTGTTAGTTGTAAAGTTGTGTCCGACTCATCGTGACCCCATGGACAATGTTCCTCCAGGCCTTCCTATCCTCTACCATCCTCTGGAGTCCATTTAAGCTCACACCGACTGCTTCAGTGACTCCATCCAGCCACCTCGTTCTCTGCCGTCCCCTTCTTCTTTTGCCCTCCATCGTTCCCAGCATTTGGCTCTTCTCCAGGGAGTCCTTCCTTCTCATTAGGTGGCCAAATTATTTGAGTTTCCTCTTCAGGATCTGGCCTTCTAAAGAGCAGTCAGGGTTGATCTCCTCTGGGACTGACCGGTTGGATGGCCTTGCAGTCCAAGGGATCTCGCAGGAGTCTTCTCCAGCACCAGAGTTCAAAGGCCTCCATTCTTTGGCCCTCAGCCTTACTTGTGGTCCAATCTTAGCCACAACCTTAGCTTAATGCAATTCCTATATTGCCCATTTGAAAAGATGGGTGAAATCCCTGGGGACGCAGAAAGGTAAACTTCAGTAAACTTAAGCAAAGCTAGTTAAGTTGGTGCTAAATCCTGGCAATTAAAAAAATAAAAATAAAAATGCTAGTGTTATCAGGCACTCTGGCTTTGACACATCTGAAAGGAATCTAACAGATTCCAGACTTTATAACCCAGAAAGAACAGAGCTCCAAGGAGTGGGGGAGTGGGGGAATTCAGGGACTAAAAAGGTGTTTCCCTTCAAAATGTATTTGCAAGTTCAGGAGCAGATACCCCCTTGTCCATAAATCCTCTCAAACGGGGCCTGCCGTCTTAAAGGAAGGCAAACAAGCTACGGCAGTTTATTTATTTTATCCCCTCACTCTCTGGGTGTGATCAGCGGGCAGACAGGCCTCTCAAGTCGGGTGGGGGGGGGGGAGCCGTGAGTTGGGGGATTGGCATCCTTTGTCCGGGAGTGAAGCGAGCGGAGCAAGAATTTTGGCGCCAATCTCCCCTGCTTTGAAAGGGCCGCATTCCTCTCCCATTCGGGATGGAGACTAGATCCTGATTGAGGGGCTTGGGTGCAGTGAACCCCTGACCTCAGAAAAGCAGGGGCTGCTTCTGTGGGGGCATTTCAGTTCAATTCATCAAATTAATGGCTTGAGTCGGTCTGCAAGCTGCAGGCCGGCCAGCCGGTTTGCAACAAAGGGTTTTTCTCGGATTTTGGCGGCTCTGCTCCGGCGGGCTTGGCACAATCCCCTTCTAAACCAAACATGGTTTATTTGTCTGCGTGCTCCTTCAGTCGAACCGCTCAATCTGAGTACCAGGCCCAAGGCAAGCTTGCTAACTTGTAGATTATTATAATCAGTGGAACCACTTGGGCCTCCAGAATGCTCCAACACTGGAGGTTTTGAAGAAGAAGAAGAAGAAGAAGAAGAAGAAGAAGGAGAAGGAGAAGGAGAAGGAGAAGGAGAAGGAGAGGGAGAGGGAGAGGGAGAGGGAGAGGGAGAGGGAGAGGGAGAGGGAGAGGGAGAGGGGAGAGGGAGAAGGAGAAGAAGAAGAAGAAGAAGAAGGAGAAGGAGAAGGAGAAGGAGAAGGAGAAGGAGAAGGAGAAGGAGAAGGAGAAGGAGAGGGAGAGGGAGAGGGAGAGGGAGAGGGAGAGGGAGAAGAAGAAGAAGAAGAAGAAGAAGAAGAAGAAGAAGAGGAAGAGGAAGAGGAAGAGGAAGAGGAAGAGGAAGAGGAAGAGGGAGAAGAAGAAGAAGAAGATTATTATTATTATTATTATTATTATTATTATTATTATTATTATTATTATTAATTTAATTTGATTTATATACCGCCCTACTCCCGAAGGACTCAGGGCAGTGAACAGCCAAACAGTAAAAAAAATACATAGATACAAAATTTAAAAAAACAAAGTAAAATCGAATTAAACAATTTGGCCCAGACAAATCAAAACACCCCAATCATTTAAAAACCCATTAAAAATTTGCATAATTAAAAAGAGGGAAAAGATTAGGCCAGGCCCGCCTGGTGGAATAAAAAAGTCTTAAGAGCTTTGGTCTTAAGATGTTGGATAACCAAGTGGCGTAGAGTTTCCTGCCTAAGCAGGGGGCTGGACTAGAAGACCTCCAAGGTCCCTTCCAACTCTGTTACTCTATTCTATTCTATTCTAATTCATTTTGTTACTTTTTATTACGACAATGGTGATTATGGCCAAGGGTACCTTACTTTTCAGGGTTTTTTTTTTTTTCCTAGTAGCAGATTACAAGCAACCTTCGCCTTGTTTTTTTTCCAGTTTAAATATATACATATATATATATTGTTTCCAAAGGGGGGAAAAAAAAAAAAAACTTCTAGGATTTTTCTGATGAGGCGAGGAGAGAATAATCCAGTTGAGGGCGGTTTGGCTGATTTTAAGGATGGTTTCAAACTTGGGCTCCTGGTGGTTCATTTTTATTTATTTATTTATTTTTGAGTCTCTTGTTCTTGTTGGTTAAAGCCAGCCTGATGCCAACCTCGGAAAGGCCTTTTAAATTCTGTGACATCTCTCTCCAGCCCAAACTTGCCCCTATATCCCCCATTTATTTATTTATTTTCTTCTTCTTCCTCGGGGGGGGGGGGGGCTGCTTTATTGCCCTGGATCAAACATGGAATTGAGATCATTACCTCTTTTTTTTATTTTTTTTTAAGGCCAGGGCCCACAGCTTTGTTTATCATTCCAAGAACTGGGGGCGAAATAAAAAAACAAACAAACCTGAATAACCAGGTCAAGAATGAATGAGAAAAAAAAAGGTGTGTTAAAAAAGAGAGCGGCGGCAAAGCGTGCGCCAGGCTCACTCCCAGCCCAGCCTCGGTCAACCTTGCCCCACGCGGGGAGTGGGGAGCGCTGAGTGGCGTAGGAGGCTAATGCCTCCTACTAAGGCAGCATTTAACATCCAGCTGCCTGCAATTACTGCGAGTTCAATTCTCACCAGGCTCAAGGTCGACTCAGCCTTCCATCCTTTCTAAGGTGGGTAAAATGAGGACCCGGTTTGTGGGGGCCATAAGCTGGCTTCGTATAAAATATACAAAAAGTATGAAGGCTATTGCTTAACGCATTGTAAGCCGCCCTGAGTCTCCAGAGAAAGGCGGCATATAAATCAAATTTAGAAAAGAAAGAGAAAGAAGAAGGGAAGGAAAGAAAGAAAGAAAGAAAGAAAAAGAAAGAAAGAAAGAAAGAAAGAAAGAGACAGTAAGAAAGAAAGAAAGAAAGAAAGAAAGGAAAGAGAAACTGACTTTGTATAAAATATACAAAGGATGGAGGCTATTGCTTAGCGCATTGTAAGCCGCCCTGAGTCTCCGGAGAAGGGCGGCAATAAATCAAATTTAAAAAAGAAAGAGAAGGAAGGAAGGAAGGAAGGAAGGAAGGAGGAAGGAAGGAGAAGAAAGAAAGAAGAAGAAAGAAAGAAAGAAAGAAGAAGAAGAAAGAGAAAGAAAGAAAGAAAGAAAGAAAGAAAGAAAGAAAGAAAAGAAAGAAAGAAAGAAAGAGAAACTGACTTTGTATAAAATATACAAAAGTATGAAGGCTATTGCTTAACGCATTGTAAGCCGCCCTGAGTCTCCGGAGAAGGGCGGCATAGAAATCAAATTAAAAAATAATAATAATAAAAAAATCACGGGGGTAACCTGGTTGCAGACCGACCCCCCCCCCTCGCCACACAACACACACACACACACACTGGGTGCAAGAAGGCTGTTTGGGGCGTGGGAAGAAAGTCCCCAAAACTTTAAGCAGGGGTTCGACGGACGCCCCCTCCCCACTCCAAATTGCCAGCTTGGCCAAGCCGACGTGGCGCTGCGATCCGGCGCGCCAAAGCCACGGATTGCGCCAAGCGCTCCACCCTCGGCCTTCCTCCAGCAAGCCGGGCCACCCAGCTGAGCCAGGCGAGGGCTCCCGTCACTCCCTCAACGCTCCAGCGCCCGGCCCCGCGTGGGCGGCTGAACGCTCGTCGGCTCGCCAAGAGTCGGGAGGGAAAGGAGGGGAGGGCGGACGGACGGCCAGCCAGCCAGCCAGCCAGCCAGTCAGTCAGATCATCCAGCAGCCGCACCACAGTCCAAACCAGGAGGGAATTTGTGGGTTGGCTTGGCGGCGCGCCCGGGCGCAATCTCTGGCGGAGAAAGGGAGCGAGAGAAACTCGCTCTGTTCTCACGACCTTCAGCCAAATGCCACGCGGCAGGGCGGAGAGATGGGGCGGCCGCCAAACCCCAGCGCATCCGCCAAGCTCCGGGGCAGCCTGCCCGCCGCACAGCTTGGGCTCAGGGGAAAGGCTTCCCTTGCACTTCAAAGGCCGAGGCTTGTGCAAACCTGCTTGGCGGAGTTTTTTTTTTTTTTTTTTTCCAGCAACCCCCCCTTTCCCCCCCTCCCCGCGAAAGAATCCACGTTAGGCCTTTCTTTTAACAGGTGATACATAACCGCCGGTGTATATATACTGGTCTCCAGATTGGGTGGAGGAGTGCAAAACCCCATCGTCCCCTGCCAGCGGGCTCGTTGACCTTGGCTTCAGGAAACCCTTAGGCTCGTTTAGAGGTTTTGCATGCAGAATACTATAGATTTCTTCTTCTTCTTCTTCTTCTTCTTCTTCTCCTCCCCCTCCCCCTCCCCCTCCCTCTCCTCCTCCTCCTCCTCCTCCTCCTCCTCCTCCTTCTTCTTCTTTTTTTGCTTTTAATTTATATGCCACCCTTCTCCGGAGACTCAGGGCGGCTTACAATGCGTTGAGCAATAGCCTTCCTACTTTTGTATATTTATACAAAGTCAGTTTATTGCCCCCACAATCTGAGTCCTCATTTTACCTACCTTTGAAAGGATGGAAGGCTGAGTCGACCTTAAGCCTGGTGGGATTTGAACTTGCAGTAATTGCAAGCAGCAGATGTTAATAACAGTGCTTTAGTCCACTGTACTACAGGCTCTTCCTTGGCATTTCCAATTTATCTTAAATGTTGTAGACTTAGAGCTTAGGTGGGTGGGTGGGTGGGTGGCATCTCACTAAATGTAAAGATTCCCCTCGGACATATGTGCTAGTCGGTTCCTGACTCTAGGGAGTGGTGCTCATCTCCGTTTCAAAGCCAGCGCTGTCCGAAGACATCTCCGTGGTCATGTGGCCGGCATGACTCAATGCCAAAGGCGCATGGAGCGCTGTTATCTTCCCACCAAAGGTGGTCCCTATTTTTCTACTTGCATTTTTTTTTACGTGCTTTCGAACTGCTAGGTTGGCAGAAGCTGGGACAAGGAATGGGAAGCGACACTACTAGGGATTCGAACCGCTGAACTGCCGACCTTTCAATTGACAAGCTCAGCGTCTTAGCCACTGAGCCATCGATTAGTTCTGTCTATTCACACAACAGAACGCTAAACAAAACCAGGATGGCATCTTGCTACACTTGAATCTAAGCAGTGTTGACTGAAGAGTAGATGGACAATCTCAGCAGTCCAGTGTTCCTTCAGTCCATGGGTTGCTATGTACATTTGTTAAATAAATAATATAATGATAGCTTCCTTTTTTTTCAGTCTAGTGCCATGATGGCGAACCTATGGCACAGGTGCCACAGGTGGCACGTGTAGCCATATCAGTGGGCACGCCAGCTCAGCTCCGGCGTGCATTGTGCGCGCCGGCCACCTGATTTTCAGGCCTTTTGGGCCCACCAGAAGTAGGGAAACAGGCTGTTTCCTGCCTCCGGAGAGCCTGGAGGGGGTGGGGAAGGCTGTTTTCGCCCTCCCCAGATGCATAGAGAGGATCTGGAGCCATGTGACAAAGAAAAATGGGCCTATCGGGCCATCGCGTGCCAGGAGTGGGTTGCGCACGCATGCGCAGGGCAATTATGGGGGTGGGCACGTGCACACGCAAACCTCCCCCACTCCCCCCTTCCTGGCACACGATGGCAAAAAGGTTAGTCATCACTGGTCTAGTGGAAATTTGTCCCACCGTAACATGAAAGCAGTTCGGTTTATTCATCCCTTCTCAACAAGATCTTCCCACAAACTTTTTTTTTTTTTTTTAAGATTCTTGGCCTATCCTAAGTACATTTGACCTCTCTTTGCTGCCCACTAGTGACCAACCCCATTTTTGCAGCTGGGTTCCAGCAGCCTTATAGCAATACTTGCGCTGTTGGGTCTAATAATATTACGAGAGTGGGGTTTTCCACACACCCCCAATATCCACATTTAATGAAGCGGTGAAGAGGTTACCCAGAATGCTGCTGTGAGGCTTGGAGGTATATTGGGAGAACAGGGCTCCTGGGAAGCAGGATAAAAATACAGTTCAATAAATAAACAGCTGTTCCCCGTGGATTAAATGTGCTGTAAGCACTGCCAGTGATTAACTGTGTGCTCTAAGGATAAACCCCATATTTAGTGCACCATAGGGTGAGACTATCACAAACTTTGGACCTGCACTTGTAGCCTGTTGACGACGGGGAAAAAGGGTAGCTGTAACTCCAAATAACCTTTTCCTCCCCCCTCCAGATAGAATCCAATCATCCATTTCATTTGCATCTCCTTGTTCAGCCTGATTGGATTTCTGCTTTATCTTCTCGGCCTCTCCTTTAACTTTTCCCTTCTGGAAAAAAACAAAAACAAACAAACAATTTTGCACCTTAAGTCAGTGTGCTTATTTCCTCAACGGACTGGTCCCTTCGGATCCCTTGGGACTTTTCTCTCTCTCTGCTTGGAGACAAAACGCTTCCTTGACTGCCTGTGTGTGGGGTTTAATAAATTACCTGACCTACTTCAGATAGTTATTGTAAGGTTTTCTGAAATAATGCCTTGGGAAGGGCTTTGTGGCAGTTGTCACCAAGCTGCCACTTTTAAGCATCTCTGGTGTTTTTTTTTTCTTTTCTTTTTTTACAGCTTTTTCCCATCCCTGTCATTTTGGGGGATACCCCTTTTCTCCTCTCCCCCCCCCCGCGCGCACGCGCTGGGGGAGGGGGCTTTGCTATGACGCTTCCCCCTTGGCTGCTCTTCCCATGCTGTGCGTGTCATAATGGGTGGTAACATTGTTTTCTCCTCAATTCTTTGGCTTCTTGGATGTGGATGAGGTTTGGAGCAGAGTGGGCAAGGGTAGGGGGGGGAGAGGATTTGACAGGGAAGGTGAGGGAGGGGTGAGGGGGTGGGGAGGAAGGAGGAAGAACAGGGTTGAATCATTCTCATTTATGAGGAAGGCTTTTGTGAAGGCGACCGGCTGAATTTACAACACTATTGAGTTGGAGAGTCCATCTCGCGCCCCCCCTTCCTCTCCCCAATCAATGAGAAGGGGGCTACTTCGGGGGTTGATGGGAGGAAGAAGAAGGGCCCAGACTCTCAATAGACCCTCAGCCTTGCAAAAGAGCCCGCTGCATATTCAATGAGACCTTTTATATCTTTTAATTACCCTTCCCTACAAAAGAGGCCAAAGCAGTCTTCCTCAGCTACCCATCCCATAAGGTGGGAGAATAACTTTTCCCTGTTTCCTCCGAAGCCAGGAAAAAGAGAAAAAGAGAAAAAAGAAAAGTAGAGCTAGACTAGAGGGAAGCCAAACCTGCTTCCATGGAGGCTGTGGGGTTGAATTTGGTTCTTAATCAGTTCATGACTTCAAACAGCACTCAATTTATGCACTGGATAGGCAGGCCAAGATAAAACATTGGAGCTGAATCTTCAGGCAGGGCCATCTTAACAGCATTATGCCCCCCCCCTCCAGCAAAGCAGTATGTTGGAGGGGAGGGGGGGGCAAGACAACTACTCACAGGAATAAAAGAATGTAAATGGTCGATAAAACTAAACACATATTAATTTTATTGGCATGTTAGTATTAATTTTTTTAAAAAATGCAGTAAAACCAGGAGTGAAATCCATCAGGTTCTGGAGAACCGGTAGCGGATATTTTGAGCAGTTCGGAGAACTGGCAAATACCACCTCTCTGGCCGGCCCCAGAGTGGGGTGGGAATGGAGATTTTGCAGTATCCTTGCCCCAGGAGTGGGGGGGGGAAGTGGGGATTTTTTTTTTTTTAATTTGATTTATATGCCGCCCTTCTCCGGAGACTCAGGGCGGCTTACAATACGTTAAGCAATAGCCTTCATTCTTTTGTATATTTTATACAAAGTCAGCTTATTGCCCCCACAAACTGGGTCCTCATTTCACCTACCTTAGAAAGGATGGAAGGCTGAGTCAACCTTGAGCCTTGGAGAGATTCAACCAGCAGAAATTGCAAGCAGCTGTGTTAATAACAGGGTGCACTAAACCCCTGTACTATCAAGGCTCTTTTTGCAGTATCCTTCCCCCAGGAGTGTGGGGGGGGGAAATGGGGATTTTGCAGTATCCTTCTCCCAGGAGTGGGGGGGGGGAATGGGGGTTTTGCAATATCCTTCCCCCAGGAGTGGGGAGGGAATGGGGATTTTGCAGCATCCTTCCCCCTGGAGTGTAGTGGGAATGGAGATTTTGCAGTATCCTTCCCCTGCCAACCCCGCCAAGCCACGCCCACCGAACCGGTAGTAAAAAAAAATTTGGATTTCACCATTGAGTAAAATGTAACAAATATATTGCTGTATTCGTATGATACGAGGTGCATTGAAGGGTTAACATACACAGATTAGTATGGGGCCCCTATGCTTGTGGGGCCCATGGGCAAGTGCCCATCAGTCCCAGCCCTGTCTTCAGGACCTTACTATGGCACAAAACTCTCACTCGGTGATATTGCTGCCTTTCGGCCTACAGAGAAGTGTGGGGCGGGGGTGCAGGGGGGGGTCCGAGTGAGAAGGAGAATGGCCTAGCTGTTTTTCTGGCAGGAATTCATCATCATGATAATACTGGCCAACCTCATCTGTGACACAGGATTAGCTGAATTGTAGTCAGGAGAATAGCTGCTTTTGTGCCGAAGGCTTGAATGCCAAGATTGTCGTCTTCTTCTGCCTTCGATCCGAAACAATTCCTTTCCAAACTCAAAAAATCAAATTGCTCATTTGATAACCAAGTTCAGAACTGGAGGGGAAAGCAAATATGGCAGACTTGTCTTACGAGGCTGCGGGATATGGAACAAGAGTCCCTGTTCCTTCATCCCCATTTCAGATCTTGTATTTATAGAGAAGATAAACCTGACTTTTCTAAGAGTAAGGGAATGCTGTAGCTTTTCTAAGCTGCTTTGCAACTTTCTCTAAGGTAAAAGGTAAAGGTTCCCCTTGCACATATGTGCGAGTCGTTCCCGACTCTAGAGGGCGGTGCTCACTCCGTTTCAAAGCCAAAGAGCCAGCTCTACCGAAGACGTCTCCGTGGTCATGTAGCCGGCATGACTAAACTCCAAAGGTGCACAGAACGCTGTTACCTTCCCACCAAAGGTGGTCCCTATTTTTCTACTTGCATTTTTTTTTTACAGGCTTTCGAACTGCTGGGAGTTGGCAGAAGCTGGGACAAGTCACGGGAGCTCACCCCGTTACGCGGCACTAGGGATTCGAACCGCCGAACTGCTGACTTTTCTGATTGACAAGCTCAGCGTCTTAGCCACCCAGCCACCACGTCCCTTTCTATACCTCAGATTAAAAACTGCAGAAGAGCTTCTGGGCAAGGTAATGTTGGCTCAGGCTTGCGGGCGAATAGGGGCAGGCTGTCAGGTTGCATATTTCGCAACTAGAAAATAAGATATTTCTATAATATCTCTAATCGCCACAACTGCAGATGGTACATGGTCTCTACTTTGAGAAATAGAGGAAGATAACATATACGGGCAGCCGACTGTGTCTCATTGGGTGTTTTTGTAGAGCGGTCTAAAATAAGGCAGATGCAGTCATGCGACATGCTTACCCAAAAAATATAGCAGTTGAATATACATGATAAATGTGGTTTATTTTAACCTTGCTTGTATTGTGGCTTAGGATATTTCCTGGTCCCAGCCCCTTTGGCTGTTTGTCCGAAAATAGATTTTAATAACCTAGGTTAAATCAGTTACAAGAACTCAGCTGTTACTCAAGACCCCATTCAGAAATGCCTTTCTTGAAAGAATGGAAGAATATTTACGTTAGAAACCTTTCTAAAGGTATATGCTAGAAAAAAAAACAGTTTTTTTCCTAGTTCCCATTCTGAAATTAGTATGCCAGCAGATCTGGGTTGCAAAAATAGGGATGGCCAGTAGGGGGTGCTAGTATATATCTTTACTGCCATCTAATGACCGTCTGCAAATTTGCAGGACAGATGTGATTGGCAGCCCAGAGGATTGCATTTGGGAGTTGCCCTCTGAAAGGACCAAAACTGAATTTTGAATCGTAATTTTTATTACGATTCCCTAATAATGAATAGATTTTTTTTTCCTTTTCCCATATTAGCTTTTACTGTTTGGAGTTGCTGAGGGGCAGCCAGGTTTTTTGGGGGGCTAACATTTTAAGGAAGGAAAACAGAGAGTTGACTCTTTAAATCTTGGCTTAACTAACTAAGTGCATAAATTTTGAGTTGTTTATGTTGTCAATTTTGCTAATATCACAAGGCTTAACTTTTGGCTCTATTGTTATATATAAAGGAAGCAACTTTATTTTCTTGGAAGTTAATTATGTGTGATTTGAAAGAGGAATCTGTAGCATGAAAGGACTATCAGCTGCTTGAAGCAGCTTTTGCCAAATTAAGGGAAAAATAGGGCTTGCCCATCACATCCATGGGCATTTATTGCACTGCGTGGCACATTTCTCCCATTTATAGGCCTATTTAAGATTACCCAATTAAATCTGAGAATTGTCTAAGCAAAAAAAAAAAGGGGGGAGGCCTTTTAGATTTTTGCAAGTATAACATACTTTAAGACTGCTCCCCACCCATTTTTTTCACAGATGGGAACGCCTCTGAGATAATCACACCCTAATTCTGTTATTTGTCCATGAAAAAAAATTCAACCTTTAATAATGCAACTGGAACATTCTAGCTGAATCCAAAGCATTTTCTGCATTCTTGATTTGCTGAGGGAGCCTACAATCCTTCTAACCCTCCCCTCCATCTTCCAAACATTGCCTGGTATCTGTGATGCCCCCCCTAAGGAGGGAGATGGCATCGATAACCCAATCCCATTTCTTCTAAAAAGTTTTAAACTCTTGCCCACTGCTCTTAAGTTTCTGGCAAACTGACACAACAGCAGGTTTAATTCAAGAAAAGTTTTATTTGTACAAACATCTTCCAGCATTCTTTTAAAAACAAAAGTCCCAAGACAGACATAAACAAGCTTTGGCATAGTACATGGCAAATATTTGATACAAAACTAACTTTTTTTTTCTTTTTTTAAAAAAGAAATATTTTCACCGGACGTGTTTGTTTTTTTAAAAAAAAAAAAGATGAAAAATACAAATTGGCATCCCAACCTTTGGACATGAATAAATATGAGTTTTTGTGTGTTGGGGGAGGATTCTGTATAGAAGTCCAGATTCCATAGAACGGAACCAATGTTGAAAATAGTCAGGATGGTTTTTTTTCTCTGGGGAGAGAAAAGGGATGAGGGAAGTCACCAAGGTCTCCAGACCATCTCATGACGTTCTCCTCCGGCTTGAGAAACGGGGGCTAAGCTGCCCCCAAAAGATGTGAGCCCTTGCACCGGTGATACCGAAGGAGTCGCCGTTGAACTGTTGCAGGAAACAGGCATGTTCGTGTTGGCATAGAGTGGAACCACAGGTCCGGCGTTAGGTGGGAAGGATGGGCTAGGGATGAGGAAAGCGAATTGGCCATCGGTCGCCGGTACCAGCTGGAAGCCCCCGTAGACTTTGGGGGACAAATTTTCACTGGGGTTGAGTTTACACGGCCCGGGCATGACTCCAGGTGCAGCTGTTGGTCCTGGCAACTGGATATGCAAAGGTTGTGCCAAATGAGCCGGCTGTCCGTTGGTGGCCTGAGGGGGAGGGGGCGGCGGGGGCGGGTAATTCATGGCCACGATCTGACCCAGGCAAGTGGAAAGGTGGCCCAAGAGCCGGCTACGGACTTCCGTGTTCACCCCTTCGCAGGTGGAGAGAAAACGAGTGACTTCGTTCATACACTCATTAAATCCAGCTCGGTATTTGCCCAAGACGGTAGGATCCGCACTCAGAGCAGCTGCCAAGGGAAGAGAGAGGGGGGGGGAAAAGCGTGAAGGATTAATGACTAGGACCATTTTGGGGACAAATTGCTTTTCCTAGGGATGAGCTGCTTTCTCTGGGTCAATCAACGTTGCCTTAGATCCAGAGGGATAGAAGATCTTGGCTTGGGCATCTGTGGGATTTTCCTAGGTGGGGTAGGACCAACCCCTCCCTCTCCCCCTCCCCCTTTTAGGGCCCTGAATCAGGGAGATGGCTTCAAATCCTGCTAAGCCAACAAAATCTTTTGGCATGTCTATCCTCCCTCTTTGCAGGAGATACTAAGATGATTATGGCCACTAAATGCTTGGAAGCAAGAACAGAGTATATAAACTCTGCGTTGGGAGGGAAACCCCCACCCCCCAAAAAAAACAGTGGCCCCTTAAGACAGCTAAGATTTTCCATATTATATAGCCTTATTTTCTTTCTGGAGAAGAAACCTTTTCCTTCCCCCCCCCCAGTTCAAAAGGCAAAAAATGCCTTATTCTCTTAGTTTGGGGCAAGAGGTTTGTGCTTACTCACCTGTCATCTGGACTCTTTGGAGATTTCTCAGGTGTTTTACGGTCATTTCCAAGATATCTGCTTTCTCTAACTTGGAGTGCCTGGAGCTCTGGAGGAAAAAAATAAATAAAAAGGAAAGGTGAGATGCCTTGAACCCCACCGACTCGGGTATATCCCTAAAACTGTAGGGATCCCAGGCTCTTCCTCCTCCCCTTCCCTCCCCTCCCTCCCACTTCAAAGGCTACAGACTCAATCTTGTATCCCCCTTCCCCCCCCCCTCCCCACCAACTTACATCTTTCTTCAGGGCATCCAAGATGAGAGTTTTGAGCTGTCCCAGGCTTTCATTAATCCGTGCCCGCCTTCGCTTCTCCATGATGGGTTTTGACGACTGTTTGGGGGAAAGGAGAGAGAGAGAGAAAGGTTAGAAAATACCCAGCCAGGCATGGAGGAGGGGCGTGGGGGGGAGGTGGGCAGTGTCAGGAGGGGGGAGCCCTCCCCGTCTTGCAATTGAGCCCCTTTGGCAGAGATTCAGGGCGCTTAAGCAAACTTGTGGGTCCCACCTAAGCATGGTAAGGGGGGGGGTGTCTCTCTGTTCCCAAGCATGGCAATTTTGGGAGGGGATTCCCTAAAGCTGTAAGTGGATTTCCAGTTCCCAACTCCACAAATCTTTTACCCAGATGCTGTCCTCGCTTGCACCCTCCCTCCCTCTTATCTACCAGTCGTCTAATGCCCTCTCTTCACCTCCTCCTCCTTCCTTCCTTCCTTCCCCTATCAGTACATCCACCCCCCCCCCTCCCTTCTTGCCGGCTTCTCGCAAAATCTCAGCAGGGAAAACAAAAATTGCTCGAATCGTTTGCAAGCATGCAAGCAAGCAAGCGCGGAGTGGGGTAGGTGAGTGACTGGCTGTCAATCAGCCCCGATGGAGAGAAGGGGAGTTGAACTATCTTATCCGTGCTTGCGGTTTAAGGGGGGGGGGGGTGTGGTTTCCAATCCCTGTCGATTTTAATTTCATGGGAACAAGGAGAGCAAAGGGAATTTACCTTTCTGTGTTCGCTGGCGCTCTTGGGTTTATCTGGGGTTTGGCTGGAGCTGGCCGGGGCTCCGGCAATCGGCGAGGCGGTGGGTTTTTCCATCGTATCGGCTGGCATTTTGGTAACCTCGGTTTTGTTTCGACCTTTCCCCCCGCAAGAACGAACAAACAAACAAAAAAGTGGGGGGAAAAGAGAACTGGAAGCGATCAAACTTGTATATATATCCGATGGGAATCTGAATTTCTTTTCCGCCCCCCAAGATTAAGAGGGAGAGCCGGGCCGGATTCCACGAGAGAGAGAGAGAGAGAGAGAAAGGAAGGAAGGAAGGAAAGAAGGGAGGGAGGGAGAGGCGTTTTGCAACAACAACAAGAAAAAAAAAACGCGATCGCGCCCCGGCAAGTGGCAAAAAAACGTCTCCCGGCTCCGGCTCCCGTTGCTTTGGCTGCAGCGCGCTGCTCCCCCCTGGCTTTATATAGCCGACTGCAGCTCCCTAATTCGTGTGAAACCTGCTCCACATTCTTTCCCACACTCCCGTCCGCCAATGGGAAGCGGGACTCTCCCCGTCGGGCTCGCCGATTGGACGACGCCCCCGCGAGCTGTCAGTCACGCGCCAAGAGTTGCCCCCCCCCTCCCTCCCTCGCGTCCCCCTCTCCTCCTCTCCCTCCCCCCCCCCCCCTCCTCGCCCCACGCTCCAATTTATTGCTTGGCTATTTCTCTCCCCGCTTCTTCTTCTTCTTCTTCTTCTTTTTGAACTTAGTATACCTGGTCTTGTTAGGTGTGGATCGCTAAGCTCGGATTGAACCTGGGCATTCCAAGAAGGCGAGTTTCTCCTCCAAGCCTCCACACACACACACACACACACACACATACATACATACACAGTCCTCCCCCTCCCCAGGCCCGCCTCCCCTCCCTCCCCCAACCCGAGGGTCTGCATCGAGCTCTCCGTGCCCCAGTTAAGGAGAATCCCGCGCCATCCGTGCTGGAATGCGTGAATCCCAATTGCACCTTTAAAAAAGAAAAAAAAAGGAAGGCTTGGGGGGGGGGAAGATGGGGGGTTGGAGAGAAAGAGGTTCTCCAAAAATTGGGGGGGAGGGAGGGGTAAAGTGGAGAAGACCCCGATTTTTAGGACATGCCCAGCGGTGGCTTTCCTGCATTGGGATTCTGCTCCGATGATGATGATGATTTCATTGGGTGGGCAGGTTGAATGGATTTCTCGGTCTCTCTCTTTTGCCCACGCGAGTGGACTCCCACCTGGCGTCTCTTGGGCAGGTGTCCGGTTTTCGATCATTATTAAAGGTATTTGGGGAGGGAGGGGGACAGCGAAAACGTGGGTTGAAGGTTCGGCCGGCTTCCTGCTTCCCACCTGAGCCCCCTCCCCTCTTCCAGAAGGGCGGGAAAGACCGCTCAACATTAGCACCGGTGGGGGAAACCTGGGAGTATTGACTCCCAGGTAATACATTCCCCTCCATTGAATCGCTCGGCCCAGGGAGACAGCCGGAGGCTCTTGTGCAGGACAGTTTCTACCGATCGTCCCTTCAGCTTTCTTTCCCACGCCACCATTATTTAGATTTATAGACCCCGGGGATAATACTTTGCTGGTCTGCTATAAAAGCCCCCTTAACTCGGTTCTAATCCCCCTGGAACTGGCTTTCCAAAGCAAAACAGCCCCCCCCCCTCCACCTTTTCCTGGCACAGCACACATCTGTTTGCAACGCCGTCCCGGTTTAGCCAGAAGTGAAGCCCCATAGCTCCGCTTCTATGGGAGCAGGAGGTGGTGGGGGTCGCTTGGGGGTCGCTTAACAGACCAAAAAAAAAAAGCAAAACCTCCTTTTGGAACTGCGCGAAGCAGGGAGAAAAAAAAAAGGGAAAAAAGGAGAGATGCTCCGAGAAAAGGGGGGCTTGGCTCACACTTCCCTCCAGCTGTTGCAAAAGCGCAGGGGAAAGGGAGAGTAAATAAAATAAAATAAAACAAACAAATAAATAAATAGATGGAGGGATGGAGGGATGGAACAGCAAAGAAGAAGAGGAGCAGTAGCAGCAGCTGCCCGGCACGCGAAGCCCTGCCAGGCTGACAGCCAATCGGGGCACGGCTGTAAGCCAATCTGCTTCCCATTGGATGGCAGCCTTCGCAGCTGTCAATCAAGGAGCCTTCTCTCTCTCTCTCTCTCTCTCTCTCTCTCTCTCTCTCTCTCTCTCATCCCCAGCGGCTAAAACAGCCGCCAAATGTTGCCTTGCCTCCACCCTGCGAGACGGGCCGGGGCGTGCGCGCGGGCGGGCGCGAGTGTGCGAGTGTGCAAGCTCGGCTTTCCCTGCCCTCCTCCTCCTCCTCCTCCTCCTCCCCTTTTTCCCCTTCCCTTCCCTCCTGGCCCGCCACGGAGCACGTGCCAAAAGCGCTCCTGGCTTCCTGCGCCGCGCACGCACACATATGCACACGGCAGCCCTTTGGAGTTGGGTAGCGAGAAGGGAGCGCATGGGGTGGCACGGCTCCAGCCGCGAAAAACCTCCCGGCGGTTTGCAAAGCTAGACAGGGAAGGGAAGGGAAAAAAAGAAAAAGGAAAAAAAAAAACTCAGCCCAAGCCTGGGAAAACTCCGCCCCTGCGCCTTATATTATTTATTATTTATTATTGTCCAACCTTCAGTAGGGAATGAAGATTAAGCTTTGCAAAAGGGGCAGGCTGAGTTGCGGATGTACGGGTGGGAAAAAAAAGAGAGAGAGAGAGAGAGAGGGAGGGAAAGAGGTGGGGGAGGCTGGATCTGAGGATTGGCGTTTATACAAGGCAATAAATTTGGGTTCGCTTTATTTTTTAAAGTTTTTTTTTTATTATTTTGAATACATTAAAACGAGACACAAACACACAACGTTTATATACCCTGCTCAAAAAAAAAAGTAAAGGGAAGTCCAAGCAGAAGACATCCGAGATCTGAAGGAATGAAGTAGTTTTGTGTTCCCTTTAGTTGTTTGAGCAGTGTATAAACTACTGTATGTAAAGAAGGAAGTATTTAATAAGGCTATTTCATTCATTCAGATCTCTTCTGCTTGTGTTCCCCTTTATTTTTTTGAGCAGTATACATAGCACTTTTTCCTACAGCTGTTTCGAAGTGATCCTTTCTTGCTATTTACCTTTATTTATTTATTTATTTATTTATTTATTTATTTATTTTATTTTATTTTATTTATGTAATTTATATGCCACCCTTCTCCCGTAGGACTCAGGGCGGCTTACAAAAACGACAGAAAATTACACAAACAGTTAAAATCAATTTAAAATTAATTAAAATCAAATTAAAATTATGAAATATTTAGAATCCGCCTACGGATTCAGCCCATATGGCGAAAAAGCCACGTTTTTAAATCGCGGCGGAAGGAGAGGAAATCCTGGGGCTATTTACACATATTTTAACTTTGTCTTGTTCAACAATTATTTTCCATCTTTCCTTATTTCGTCTACCTTGTACCTTGATCTTCAACATTTTTATTCCCCTCTCTCGTTTTATTCCTCTTTCTCATTTTTCCTATTCTCCAACCATCTACACCACACTTTGAAATATTCTGTATCCTCTTTCTTCCTTGAGTTCTTTGATTAATTTGTCCGTCTCTGCACATTCTAAAAGTTTTCTAATTAAATCTTCTGATGGCAAATTTTCCTTCTTCCAATTTTGGGCATAGACTATGCGGGTAAAAGTTAAAAAGTGGATAGAGGAAATAATTCAGAACTCAATATATTAAGGGAGAACCTGAGTAGTTTCTACTAGGGATTTCCATAGAAAACTATACCAAGGAAATACATTATTTAATAGTACATATATTGATAGCAGCCTGCATAGTCTATGCATAAATTTGGGTTCACTTTAGGTGGGGATTTTGTGATGGGTCGCCTCTTTTAAGTATATGTTAGTCCCAACCTTGCAAGTTTGATTTTCTTTATGGTTCAATGCACAGCGAGGACTTGGAAAAATAATTTAGTAAGCCAGGGGTTTACCTGGAGGTTAAAGGCAGGGCTGGTTAATTGCTGTTAGTTAGGGCATTAACTAGAACTAGCAGCAATGATGATGAGGCCCTATGCTGTGTGTTCTTTTTTTTTAAAAAACTGTACCTCTTGTTTACTCAGTAGATTTCACCAGATCGTTATAAACTTAGTAATTGCATTTGGCCAACCTCTGAACGGTGGATTAAGTTTTCTGTTGGTTTGGTATGTCAAGGAGAACCAAGGCAATTCAGCTGCTTTGTGGGTGGGTGTCTTATACAAACCCAGAAAATAAAATTCAATTTAGGGTAAACTTACTGTATTTGTAAAACCCAGGACAACCACCAGATGGCGAAGCAGAGTGAGGTTTTTCTGCGTCTTTGCTGCACTCTGATTATCTTTAATATATTATTTTATTCCCTTAATACCTTCTACGGGGAGGACAACTTGTTAACGGGTTTTTCTGAATACTTTTTGTCTTCAGAAGAATATAATCGAGTATAGAAATATGCAAATTTCAGGCTCATGAGAAAAGTGTGTGTCGGGGTTTTTTTGCCCAAAGATCCACCAACCAGAACCAGTATTAAAATATACTCAGTATTAAGAAGTTAAAGGATTTTCTTTGCAGAACCAGATACAGTAGTGGCCAAAATTGTGGAAAACTTTTGGGAAAAGTGTATTTTTTAAGTTTGATGGCTAATAACACCACTTTTTTTTTTTTTTTTGAGTTTCAAGATAATCCTATTCCACTGCTGGAATAGCCCAGATCTTAATCCAATTGAAAATCTATGGAGCTGACTAAAGAAACTTGTTAAGTCAGAAGCGACCCAGCAATAAAACCCAGTTAATAGAAGCCATCGTTCAATCTTGGTTTCACATGATAACAGCTGCAGAACTCAAAGACTTGGTTCCCTCCAATGGAAGACGTTGTAAGGCCGTCATTCATGCTAAAGGTTACCCAACTCAGTATGAACTGACATGGTGATAATTTTTTGTATATCTCGTTTTTTTTCTATGGGGATCATTTTTGTATATCTCGTTTTTTTCTACCTGTTTCACTTTCCTTCTTTAGACCGTCACTGCTATTCTAACAGCAAATCCTTCATAAAAGTTACGGCATTACATTCTCGATTAAATTATCTTTCCATGGATATATCATTTTATGGTAGTACTCCTACAAAAAAAAAAAGTGGTGTTATTAGCTAGTTTTAGAAAATACACTTTTCCCAAAAGATTGCCACAGTTTTGGCCACTATTGTACATCTGGCGTAGCGAAGAAGACGTATTACTCCATATTACTTGCATCTATACTTGATTGGCTTAAAAACCTACCTGTGAATATTTATGCTTATCTGGGACACCAGTAAGCACCGACTCCTGTTTATGTATTGGTTCGAATTTGCTCCAACTCTTCTTATTCTAGACCTCCCTGATAATCCAGTCTGTAAGCACAACCGAAAGATTAAAGGTGGGGGGGGAACAACAGGACACCCTCCAACAGTCTTAATCTTGTATGTGGTTGTGTATTGGAAGAATGTCTGGAAATTTTCACCACCACCACCACCTCCTCCTCCTCCTCCTCCTCCTCCTCCTCCTCCTCCTCCTCCTCCTCCTCTTCAGTTTTTTTTCTTTTTTGGGAACAATTATTGCCTGAGAAATGGCTTCAAGGGTTGGGGCTGGGAGAATGAGATAGAGAGAAGGCTAACAGTGCCACCTTTGGGTCATATTGCAACATTATATGATGGGAAATATGATCGCATTTATCTTGGCTTGAGAACAAGACTGCATCCAATGAATGGGCCCAGTCCTGGTGCATTTTCAATCATGAATAGAGTAGAGTAGAGTAGAGTAGAGTAGAATTTAGAATAGAATAGAACAGAACAGAATAGAGTAGAGTAGATTAAAGTAGAATTTAGAATTTAGAATAGAATTTAGAATAGAATAGAATAGAATAGAACAGAACAGAACAGAACAGAACAGAACAGAACAGAACAGAACAGAACAGAATAGAATAGAATAGAATAGAATAGAATAGACAACCTACAAAGTTACCTCTTCATGACCCCCATGGGAGTCTGACAACCAATTGGGATACAAGCTCAACTCCAAAGCCCAACAGAAGGTATAAATCTCTCTCTCTCTCTCTTTCCTATCTCTCGTCTCTCTTTCTCTGTCTTCTCCACTCTCTCTATCTCTCTCCCCCCTCTCTCCTCTCTCTTTCTCTCCTCTCTCTTTCTATTTCTCTCCCTTTCTCTCTCCCCCCTCTCTCTCTCCTCTCTCTTTCTCTCTTCTCCTCTCTCTCTCTCTTTCTATTTCTCTCTCTCCTCTCTCTTCTCCTCTTGGTCTCTCTTTCTCTCCCCCCCTCTCTCTCCTCTCTCTCTCTTCTCCTCTCTCTCTCTCTCTCTCTCTCTCTCTCTCTCTCTCTCTCTCTCTTTCTCTCTCTCTCTCCCCCCCTCTCCCCCCCATGTGACTTTTTTGCCCAGGACCTCAAAACCATGCAGTCCTTCTGTCCACCATTAAACCATCTTTTCAAGCAGTCTCCGTGTGTCCAGGGTTTTTCTTCCCACTTGGAACTCAACCCAGATGTACATTTCTTCCAACAGAAGAACCAGATGTTGAATCTGGGAATGTTCTTTTCCTTGATATGCTTTCCATCATCCATTGATTATTCGTGAGTTCTATATCTCCAGATTAGATGGCTGTTTTTTCTTTTCTCCCAATAAAAAAAAAAAAAACTTTTCTGGTTGATTTCAAGAAATCGAAGGGCTTAGATGCGCCCCCATCTTTTCTAGACACCTGGCCCCTGCAGATAAGAAGGAACCATGCCATTAAACAGAATTATTTGTGTTTGGATTATGTTCTTCAGAACACAAAACAGCCCCTTTCCCTTAGAAAAACTCCCATCCACCCCCCCCTCCTTCTTTGATCCTTAAGCCTAACTTTATTAGAGTCAAACTTTTTTGTTTCTTAAGGCAGGGGCTCAAAAGCTTACAGCCTGGATTGGGGAAAAAAAAGGTTTGTGGGAGTCCAAATGCATGGTTTTATTGGGGAGGGGGTTTCTGCTGTTTCGAAAAGCTTCTTACTCTTGATAGGACTTGCTTATTTTGGAGAATTTTGTTTCGTAAAACAATTACCCTTAGTATTATCAGCATTGCAATCTCTTGTAGATATTCACAAATTTGAGAGAGAGAGAGAGAGAGAGAGTGTGTAACAGAAGGAAAGGAAGGAAGTGAAGGAAGGAAGAGAAAGAATGAAAGAGGGGAGGGTGGGAGGGAAGGAAGGAAAGATGGATGGAAGGAAATGAATGGAGCCACCTAGTCAGCCTGTGTATATCCACTGAATGATAATTTCATATTGCAAAATCTCCATTCCCTCCTCACTCTGGGGTGAAGGATACTGCAAAACCTTCATTCCCTCCCCACTCCAGGGGAAGGATACTGCAAAATCCCCATTCCCTCCCCACTCCAGGGGAAGGATATTGCAAAATCTCCATTCCCTCCCCTCTCCAGGGTGAAGGATATTGCAAAATCCCCATTCCTTCCCCACTCTGGAGCCAGCCAGAGGTGGTATTTGCCGATTCTCCAAACTACTCAAAATTTCTGCTACCGGTTCTCCAGAACCTGCTAAATTTCACCCCTGATTCAATTCTTTGCATCATTTGGTCAGCTCCGGTCACAATTTCAAACCACAGAAGGAAGAGGGGGAAAAAAAAGATCTATGTTGTTCAAATGGAAGGAATTTACCAAAAATTCTCTGGAATTTATCCCTTCAATAGTTGTGAAGTTGTGGCATTTATTTATTTATTTTTTTAAGGATATGTGTGTGTTCCTGTTGGATGACCTCTCTGTGTTTTCTACATGTCCAGCACCAAGGACAGCGGTCCAGTTTTTGGACTAAAAGCAGTTCTGTTGTCAGGACTAGTACTGCACTCTTTAAATCCATTTTTTTTTTAACGCAATTCCAGTTGTGTGACAATCTCCATTCGTGCCTGCCAGGAATTGAAAGGTGCTGTGTTTTGTTGGTGTCGATGCAGGCCTGTTTCAGGAGACAGCGTAAATATTCAAGGGAGGTCTGGTGTCAGAATTCACCCAGGAAGGAGGAGGAGAAAGAGAAGGAGAAACAGGAAGAGAAGAAGGAGCTTGTCCCCAGAATCATTTTGTTATGATAATGAAGAAGTTATTAATCTCAAATCTCTACCAATAAATGCTCTTGTCTTACACACTGGCAAAAAAATAAAATAAAATCAGGACACCAAATACAAGCTGGGGGGATACGACCTCGTAGACGACCCTCAATCTGTCAAGGACCTTGGAGTACTCATCTCAAACGATCTAAGTACCAGAGCTGACTGTAACAGCATTGCCAAAAAGGCATTTAGAGTTGTTAACCTAATCTTGCGAAGCTTCTTCTCCGGTAATATTGTACTGCAAACTAGGGCATACAAAACCTTTGCTAGACCAATTCTCAAATACAGCTCTTCTCTCTGGGACTCGCACTGCATATCAGACATTAATACAATTGAGCGAGTCTAGAGATATTTCACAAGAAGAGTCCTCCACTCCTCTGCTTGCAACAGAATCCCTTATGGCACCAGACTGGAAATTTTGGCCTTGGACAATCTAGAACAGGGGTTAGCAACCTGCGGCTTTGGAGCCGCATGTGGCTCTTTCACCTCTCTGCTGCGGCTCCCTGTCACTCAAAATATGCATCACAACCGCCAATGTGTGACACTCGCCGGCACATGATTTATTGAGCTTTTCAACCCCTGGTAGGCCAACCATGGATAAATCCAAGAAAAGAAAAGTTTCAGAAGAAAAGAGAATGTTTAATTCAACTACATATGCTAGTTTTATGGCTGCTCAAGAAATAGTCACCAGAAAGGTTTTGTGGTTTCTGATGTTTTCTTTTCTGTGGGAAACTGGTCCAAATGGCTCTTTTGAGTGTTTAAGGTTGCAGATCCCTGACCTAGAACTATGCCGTCTTCGGTCTGACCTAAGCATAGTACCCAAAATTATCTGCTAAAATGTCTTACCTGTCAATGACCACTTCAGCTTCAACCGCAACAATACACGAGCACACAATAGATACAAACTCAAGGTAAACCACTCCAAACTCGATTGCAGAAAATACGACTTCAGCAACAGAGTGGTCAAATGCCTGGAATGCACTACCTGACTCTGTGGTTTCTTCCCCAAACCCCCAAAACTTTCACCTTAGACTGTCTACTGTTGACCTCACCCCATTCCTAAGAGGTCTGTAAGGGGTTTGTGCATAAGCCTACCATCCCTGTCCTACCGTCCCCATTTATTCTTATCCATTTCCTGTATTCATAACGGTGTTCATACTTATATCTGTTATCTTATACATAATTGACAAATACATAAATAAATAAAAATGCAAAGGTTATAAATGCTATCCATTAGAGCTCTTGCTTTCTCAGGTCTTCCTCTTGAGAAGTTGAAGGAAACCTCAAAACCGCATTTTCCCTCTCCTCCTCCTCCCCCCAACCATTTTCTTTTCTCCTCCTTGGTCTCCCCACCGAGCCAGCCAAGAGAAGTTGCAAAGCGTAGCCAGCCACCCAGGGCAGGAAGAAAAGACGAGGAAGGCAACGTTAGCTGTGGGTTTTTGACTTTCTGAATGAAACAGATGTGGCCTTCCTTCACAAACAGCCGCTTCAGTCCTTATTTGCTGACTTCCCCTCCGCTTGAAAACATGTTTGAAAAGGCGGCCCCTCCGAGATCAAAGGGAAAAGCAATGTCCAGATTTAAACACAGCCTCGAGAGCCCCACTTTTGGATCGAGGAGTGGGCCTTTTCAAAAGGTTGCCAGTTAATTTGTTGATGCATAATAGCGACAGAGCCGATGCAATCTGTATGCGGACGGCCGAGAGCGGAGTCAATTACATCTGTATTAAGATCGGCTCAAAGGGGAATATGGGGGGGGGAGGGCGGAGGAAATCTCCTTACATGTCCTTCCAGGGGTACCGTTCCTTTGCTTAAGGGGCAGAACGTGTTCTTCCGGTGTGTGGAAGAATTTGAAAAGAAAAACAGAGCACAGGCACACATGGCAGCCTTAAGTAGCTTGGAACAAAAAAAAAAAGGGGGGGGGGGAGAAAAAAGAAGCATTTCTCTCTCTCTTTTTAATTTTTTTTTATTCTTTAACTTAAACATTCCACCTTCCATTAAACAGTGTGTCAAATATCTCTGTGCAATACCGTGTTTCCCCGAAAATAAGACCCTGTCTTATATATTTTTTTGAACCCTGAAATAAGCACTTGGCCTTATTGCCATGCGCTCAAAAGCCCGATTGGGCTTATTATCAGGGGACGTCTTATTTTGGGGGAAACAGGGTAGATAGATAGATAGATAGATAGATAGATAGATAGATAGATAGACACCGTGTTTTCCCGAAAATAAGGCCCTGTCTTATATTTTTTTTGAACCCTGAAATATGCGCTTGGCATTATTGCCATGCGCTCAAAAGCCCGATTGGGCTTATTATCAGAGGATGTCTTATTTTAGGGGAAACAGGGTAGCAATCAAGATTTACAACAGTATTCATTACATTGATAATAATTCTCTGATCTTACAGTAGTAGTAATATTGAGCATAATAAACATGTTCATTTTTCCCTCTTAACATATCTTCTAATAGGAATATAATAATAATAATATTAAACGTGATAATCCTAAATAATAACAATCATCATATTGTTTACATCTCTATCTTAACACATTTTCTACGTTTCACTAATCTCCTTCTTTGTTTCTAACTTCCCATTTTTGTTCTCTAACCATCGATAAAATAATTCCCGTGTCATAGAGTATTTAGTTTGTTCTTTCTCCTTCATCGCAAGTATTAATTTATTCATTTCTGCACATTCTAGTATTTTCCTTACCACATTCTCATCAGTAGGGATATCTCCGCTTTTCCAGTTTTGTGCAAATACAATTCTAGCTGCGGTTAATACGTGTACAATTAAATATGCATTCCCTTTACTGTAAGTTTCAGGTAAAATTCCCAACAAAAATATTTCTGGTTTTAAATCCATGTGCTGCTGTATCATCTTTTCCAGCCACATTTGTATTTTTATCCAATATATATATATATATATATTTTTGAGAAGCATTTCTCATGTTGTCAATCTGAGTTCATATTTTGGTCCTCCTCAAGTCATCTGGAAAAAGAAGAGAAATATTTATTGCAGATAAAGAGTTAACTCAATTAAGTTTCTCGAAGGGAACTAAGGCAAGGCAGGAGGCACAAAATAACAGTTCACAACTACTCCATTTAAACGAGTTGCGTTGCTCAGTTGCATTTTTAATTTGTTGCTCTACACTGCTTTACTAAATGCATGCATATTAAAGAATTGATTTACATAGATGTTAAGAATTCAGAGGACAAAAACAACAAACAAAGCACACAGATAGAAACCAAATCCTCAATTAACGGAGATTATCCTTTGTTTACCAAGAAAGCTAAGCAGCCTTGTTTATGGGAGGCCACCTTGGAAGACCAGAGGAATGAGCTAATCAGAAACAAACAAAGAAAGAAAGAAAGAAAGAAAGAAAGGAAGGAAGGAAGGAAGGAAGGAAGGAAGGAAGGAAGGAAGGAAGGAATAGAATAGAATAGAATAGAATAGAATAGAATAGAATAGAATAGAATAGAATAGAATAGAATAGAATAGAATAGAATAGAATAGAATAGAACAGCTAAACAACTTGAAATAGCTATACTAGTCTTCCGATATTTCTTTGTCGGTAAATTTAAATTTGCCTTCAGGTGCTTTGGAAAATAGATTGACCCCCTCTTCTTTGTGACAGGCCCTTAGATATTGAAACACTGTTATCATGTTTTCATTGTGATGGATGGATGGATGGATGGATGGATGGATGGATGGATGGATGGGTTTCAGCAGGTTCTGACCAGTTCTGGAGAACCAGTAGCAGAAATTACTGGTTCGGAGAACCGGTAAATACCACCTCTTGACTGGCCCCACCCCTATCTATTCTCTGCCTCCCGAGTCCCAGCTGATTGGGAGGAAATGGGGATTTTGCAATAACCTTCCCCTGGAGTGGGGTGGGAATGGAGATTTTACAATATCCTTCCCCTGCCACGCCCACCAAGTCATGCCACGCCCACCAAGCCACGCTCACAGAACCAGTAGTAAAAATTGTTGAAACCCACCACTGGATGGATGGATGGAAGGAAGGAAGGAAGGGGGAGAGATGGGAAGAAGAAGGAAGGAAGGAAGGAAGGAAGGAAGGGGCAGGGATGGGAAGAGGAAGGAAGGAAGGAAGGAAGGAAGGAAGGAAGGAAGGAAGGAAGGAAGGAAGGAAGGGGGAGGGATGGGAAGATGAAGGAAGGAAGGAAGGATGGGAAGATGAAGGAAGGGATGGGATGGGATGGGAAGAGAAGGAAATAGATTGATAAATCCATTCTCAATTACGGAAAAATGGTAAAAATCTCCCTGCGCTTTTGAGACCCTACAGCAAGCCAACATAACAAATAATTGTCACTTGCTTATAGTTAACTCTACAGAATTTATCATCTCCGTGTTTTCTACTACCTAGATAGCATGACTGGGTAACAAACTGAGAAATCCAAGTCCTGTTAATTTAATTAATGCCAATAGCCCCTCCCTTCACCCCCCCCAGGCCTTATTCAGGAACTCCCAAACGCCTATGTTATCCCAAACATCCATTACGAAGGTCTATATAATATTCATCCAGAACTTTCCTTTTGGCCTCCCTTAATCTCATTAAGTCTCTGTTTCCATACCTGTTGTTTTAAATAAGGGGGTAAAAAAGAGAGAGAGAGAGAGAGAGAGAAGAAGAGAGACAGGAGGGGATGGGGGGGGTTATTAAAACCCATCAATTAAGTTGGTTTTGGTTCTCAAACGATTTATCAACTTGTCATTGATACGTCAAGCTCCCGGAGACCTTGCTTTTTGTTTGAGCCTGCCCAACATTACTAGTTTTCTTTTTCTTTGGAATATAGCTCCTCTATCCCCTTTTCTTTCTGTGTGCTCTCCCCTTTTTTCACCCGTCCCGTTCATGAGTTTGGCCTAATCAGATTAGCTCAACCCAGACACAGCAAAAATTTATTCTTTTTTTTTTTTGAAAAAGCTCTGCTGTTTTTTTCTACCCCTCTCCCCTTTGCAAATCCCCCCCTCTCTCTCCTTCTCTCCCTCTCTCTCTCTTTCTCTCTCTCCCTCTCTCCCCCTCTCTCTTTTTTCCCTCCTCCCTTTGGTAGGGTTTTAAAAAACTTTTTCATCCCCGGTTGAAAATCTTTTGTAAAAGCTGTATCCAATGAACTCTTGAAAAAGGACCCACCTTCTCCTCCAAAGGGGCCAGTTAGGTTGGGTCACTGGAACAAACAGTGGGGACACTGCCTCTCCTTCAACCCCACCCCCACCCCCCCAGGCCAACCATTCAGTCCTCCTGAGGTTGGAAGGGTTGCTAGGATGGGGGAAAAAAGACCACAGTCAAATCCCAGTAAATCGCTGGAACATTTAATTTGTTTGCTAAACTCAATCTGCTGTAGAAGTCCGTCTTGTTTACAAGCTTAATGAGATAAAAACATTTTGGACGGTCTGCTGGGAAAGCTAAGGGATGTCCTTTTCCTGACGTTCCTTTTCTTTCAGCCGAAATTTAAGCATGGCTCCTGATTTCAGGAGCCCGAATGCATCTTTCATAATTGTCTGGTTTGACTCTGCAACCCAACAAGACAGACACGGACTTCAGAGGATGATTAGAACTGCAGAAAAAACCATGGCTACCAACCTGCCTTCCATGGAGGACCTGTCTACTGCACGAGTCAAAAAGAGGGCTGGGAAAATCTCTACAGACCCCTCGCATCCTGGACATAAACTGTTTCAACTCCTACCCTCAAAAAGACGCTATAGGGCACTGCACACCAGAACAACTAAACACAAGGACAGTTTTTCCCTAAATGCCATCACTCTGCTCAACAAATAATTCCCACAACACTGTCAAATTAACCAGTAAGACTGTAGTACTATTATTCTTCTCTTCCTTAGTAGTGTCTATCTCTTCCCACTTATTACTATAACCATGTTGCTTGTATCTTTATGATTTATATTGCTTTTATTTGTTTCCTAGTACGATTTGATAAGTTTATTAGCAACTTTGATTAGCATGAAGTGTTGTATCTTTTTATTCTCGATGAATGTATTTTATTCTCCTTATGGACACTGAGAGCATATGCGCCAAAGGCAAATTCCTTGTGTGTCCAATCATACTTGGCCAATAAAGAATTCTATTCTATTCTATTCTATTCTATTCTATTCTATTCTATTCTATTCTATTCTATTCCATTCTATTCCATTCTATTCCATTCCATTCCATTCCATTCCATTCCATTCCATTCTATTCTATTCTATTCTATTCTATTCTCTCTTATCTGTTCTATTCTATTCTATTCACTCTTCTCTTCTTCTTAGAGAGAGAGAGAAAGAAAGAGAAAGAAAGAAAGAAAGAAAGAAAGAAAGAAAGAAAGAAAGAAAGAAAGAAAGAAAGAAAGAAAGGAGGCAGGGAGGGAGGGAGAAAGAAAGAAAGAAAGAGATAGATAGATAGATAGATAGATAGAGAAAGAAAAAGAAAGAAAAAGAAAGAAAAAGAAAGAGATAGAAAGAAAGAAAGAAAGAAAGAAAGAAAGGAGGCAGGGAGGGAGAAAGAAAAAGAAAGAAAGAAAGAAAGAGAAAGAAAGAAAGAAAAAGAAAGAGAGATAGAAAGAAAGAGAAAGAAAGAGAAAGAAAGAAGGAAAGAAAGAAGAAAGAAAGAAAGAAAGAAAGAAAGAAAGAAAGAAAGAAAGAAAGAAAGAAAGAAAGAAAGAGAAAGAAAAGGAGGGAGGCAGGGAGGGATGGGTTGGAGGGAGGGAGAGAGAAAGAGAGAGAAAGAAAGAAAAAGAAAGAAAGAGAAAGAAGGGAGGGAGGGATGGGATGGAGGGAGGGAGAGAGAGAGAGAAAGAAAAGGACTAAGAAAGAAAGAAAGAGGGAGAGAGAAGGAGAAAGAGAGAGAGAGAGAGAGAGAAAGAAAGAAAGAAAGAAAGAAAGAAAGAAAGAAAGAAAGAAAGAAAGAAAGAAAGAAAGAAAGAAAGAAAGAAAGAAAAATGAATGACTCCGGGTATCTTTTTTTTTAAAAGCCATGCATTCCTTTATAAGGATGCTGTTAATGATTCTGTGAACCATTCTGTCCTGACGGGGTGCCCCCCCCAAGGAGAGAGACCCCCCCCCTCCCCCAGCAAAACAAACTCTTGGCTCTCGCAATCTAAATTCAGCAGCAGTGATTCAGGATGGAAATACATTAAGTCAACAACATTCCTCGGTGTCCTTTCACAGAAGCGAACGGAACAAGTCCGGGTTAGCAATGAAGGAGAATTTTGTTACCTTTTGTGTTGTATTCAAGCCTGGGCAAAAGCCGAAAAGATTAACATGCTGATGAGATCCGACACACCTCCATTAACATCACTCAAAGAGGAAACCGAAGTAGTGTGCGAATTTCCACCCTTTCCAGCTCGTAATCTCAGGCCGCATTGTTCGAAGATGCCGTAATCTGAACAATCTGCCATTATCAACAAGGGCTGACAATAGCTGGCACTCAAAGCTGTCAAGGCCATGCCATTTGCATATTATTATTGTTGTTGTTGTTGTTGTTGCGAACCGGTAGGGAAAGTAAGTGACTACCACCTCTGCCCATCATCCTATTCTCTGTTATGGTTCGTCAGCAGCCTGTGGAGCTGGCAGCGGAGTTGGACAGTGATGAGGCTGAGGAAGAACAGGGGCCAGTCCTGGAGGCTGGGGAAGGCCCGGATGAGGGCTCTGCGTCGGAGGCAGAGATGGGGCCAGGGCCATCAGGGAGTGATGTGTGGAGTTCGGAGCCTCCAGAGGCTGACAGCAGAGAGGCAGAGGAACAGGAGGAGCCTGTTCCTAGTACACGTATGAGAAGAGCTGCCAGAAGGCAAGAGCAGCTAAAGCAAAGAGGACGACTCAGGAGTAAGGCCAAGAGATGATTGGCTCCTCCCATAAGGCTTAAAAGATCAGCAACGGCTCTTGGGTTCTTTGTCGGAAAACAACGTTGATCGTCTTGCTGCACTTATCTCTGGTCGGCCTCTTCTGCTTTTGAACTTTTGCCAAGAGAAGCCTTTGGCAGTTTACCTAATTATACCAAGGTTGGCGATTAGACTGAAGAATTTGTGCGATGAAGAGTTTGCTTTCATTTAGTTTGGACGACGCTGAGAATCTCCGCTGTTCTAATCAAGTCTGTTTGTTTTGGAACTGTTTGCATCTAATACTACCTACTTGGGCCTGGGCCACAACATTCTCACAATGGTTAACCGGATGCCTGAAGGAAGCCCACAAGCTGAGTTGCACAGCTGCTGAAAAGCAAAAGGTTTTTTTTTTCCGTATGAGTTACTCCAGATGTTCAGCTGTGGAACTCACTTTCTTTTTTTCCTCATAATAACCGTAACAAAAAAAGGCACCAACTGCAGTTTGGCTGAAGATGGCTTTCCGTCATCTCCAGAGACTGCTATATATAAGGAGCCGTACGGAGGATTTTTGGGCCATCTCCGGTCTTCCCCTTGTCCCCGGAAGAATTACAAAAAGCCAGTCTCTTCACTCCGCTGCGGTCGTTGTTTTTGCGGTTGGGGGACCCCGTCTTCTTCCGTTCGTCATTTCTTCTCCGGAAGTCCCCCACCTCGAACGAAATCTATTATGGTGTCCACCAATGCTGGTTTGCCGTGCTCAGAACCGCCCTTAATGGAATCCCCACATTTTCTGGATTAGCAGGCTGCCGTTTAATCATAAGCCAACCAGATGGAGCTGGATTTGCATGGTCTGTTTCAACCCCAATAAATCAATAGTCCCCGAGTTGAAATTAACCAGCTTCCCCCATATGTTGTACGAAGAGGTTGTCTTGATCTGAAGACAGTAGGCGATCATGGGGCGGCGGTGGGGGGGCGGGCAACAGATGACCTTGCCCACAGATGGATCATCTCAACCGGTAAAAACATGTGGAAGAGGGAATTTTTGCAGACTGGCCAAGATCGGTCCTGGGCAGGCGTGCAGAGTTGTTGCTTCTTCTGATGTTTATGAGGGTTTCCAGACCCATCTGCCTGCCGTCTGAGGCACAGCCAGTGAGAAGAGTTAATTAACAACCTATTTCTTCTTCTTCTTCTTCTTTTTTGGTAACAAGACATCTCCCTTTTGTGGCTCACTAAAGAGCCAGCTCATTAGAGAGAGTGAATGGCTCCCTTGACCATCTGTTATCTGAGCACATACCTGGAAGAAAGACTGATCTGGAGTGGGGGCGGGGGGGGAGAGGTATGTGTGGGTGAGGAGAGACCCACCCCAGGAAAAAAAAAAAACGGCCCTTGAAGTCTTGGGAAAAAGCAGGCCAGAGCCTCTGCTCAATATAATTACATCAAGCCTGCCAGAAAATGACAGCTCTGTTGCATGGAAATAGAAGAACGTAATTAAAATCTCAGGGAGAGAAAGGAAGGATGAAAGAAGGAGGGAGGTGGGAGAGAAAAAAAAATGCAGGCATAAGAGAGAAAAAAAAAGAAAGAAGTGGATTTGTCTAAGCAGGAAAGAAAAGTGGGGGGGAAGGAGAGAGAGAGAGAGGAATTTAAAGGAATCCTCGCTTGCCGGGTTTGTGAAATTGATGGAGGACAAACCATAATCGTTTCCCTCCTTCCTTCCTTCCTTCATCCATCCAACCTTTCCTGCTTTTTGGCAGCCTGCAGGTTTCGGTTCTTCTCCATTCCTGGGAGATTCTTTTCAAATTTATTGATTCGATTGATTGGTTCGATTTATATGCCGCCCTTTCAAAATCTAGGGAGCCGACTAAAGAAACTTGTTAGTCAGAAGCGACCCAGCAATAAAACCCAGTTCATAGAAGCCATCATTCAATCTTGGTTTCACATTAGAACAGCTGCAGAACTCAAAGACTTGGTTCACTCCATGGGAAGACGTTGTAAGGCCGTCATTCTTGCTAAAGATTACCCAACTAAGGATTCACTGACATGGGGATCATTTTTGTGTATCTCGGTTTTTTTCTACGTGTTTCACTTTTCTTCCTTATAATGTCACTGCTATCCTAATAGCAAATCCTTCCTAAAAGTTATTGCATTACATTCTTGATTAAATGATCTTCCCGTGGATATATAATTTTAGGGTACTACTCCAAAACAAACAAACAAAAAAAAAAGTGGTGTTATTAGCTAAGTTTTAAGAAAATACACTTCCCCCCCCCCACAAAAGGTTTCCACAATTTCGGCCACTGCTGTATAACGGTGTGTGTATGTGAGTGTTGGACTAGATGGCCTTTTAAGGTCCCTCCCAACTCTGTTCATCTTTCCACATCAGCACAAAGCAGAAAAGCAGAAATGGGAGAACCAGCCAGCCAGCCCCAAGTTAAGGCAGCTTTGCAAAGCCCTCCGCGTTAGGGAAGACCCCCCCCCACAAGTCTACTCCTGACTGTGTTTGTTACACCTTGGATAGCCACGCGCTCCCAGAGGCCACTTTTATGGGCAGCGAAGAGGAACGTGGCTGCCCAGAAACCTGGTGTTTCCTCCCCATCCCCCACCTCCCCCCTCCGTCCGCCTTTAATCAACATTCATCCTGCGTGCCGAGGGGTTAATGAGGAAGTGGGTTGGAAGAAGGTGCAGAAATTCCTCCAGGCACGTGTTGGACAGTGTCAGAATTAACACAGGAACCCAAAGTTGTAAAAAAAAAAAAAAAGGAGAAGGAGAAGGAGAAGATGGGGGCCCTATGTTGAAATGAAAGCATTGAGAGGAAGAAGGCCCCTTTCAGAATCAGCCTCCTGGAGCTGAGCAACCGTTAGCAGATCCTACAGGATCTGAATTTGCCGAATTTGCTCAGAAAAATGGGCTTCTAGGTTTCCCGCACAAAAATAGACTTGGAGGGGTGGATGATGGATGGGTATGGTTGCTTGGCCTCCTCTTCTCCAAAAAACAGCTTCTCTCCGGTTCGAACTGTTTCCATTCTGTTTTGCTTTCATTCCCTTGGCTTCCGAATATTTGGGAAGAGCTGCCAATGGATGGATTGGATTTGATCGCTCTCCTTCTTCCTTCTATCAGTTTCACACTTTAGGATGGGGAGAAAATTTCTCCCTCTCTTCTAACCATCCACACCGTTTCTCCCATACCGTAATAATATTCTGTTTCTTCCTTTTCTTGTACTTTTTTTTTTAATTTTTGTTTTAATTTGATTTATATGCCGCCCTTCTCCGGAGACTCAGGGCTGCTTACAATGCGTTAAGCAATAGCCTTCATACTTTTGTATATATTTATACAAAGTCAGCTTCTCTTTCTTTCTTTCTTTCTTTCTTTCTTTCTTTCTTTCTTTCTTTCTTTCTTTCTTTCTCTTTCTTTTCTTTTTTTTTTAAATTTGATTTATATGCCGCCCTTCTCCGGAGACTCAGGGCGGCTTACAATGCGTTAAGCAATAGCCTTCATACTTTTGTATATTTATACAAAGTCAGCTTATTGCCCCCACAATCTGGGTCCTCAATTTACCTACCTTAGAAAGGATGGAAGGCTGAGTCAACCTTGAGCCTGGTGAGATTCAAACTTGCAGTAATTGCAGGCAGCTGTCTTAATAACAGGGTGCTTTAGACCACTGTACTACCAAGGCTCTTTTGTTTGCCCATCTCTGCACGCTCCAAAACTTTTCTAATCAAATTCTCTTCCGTTGGTATATTATTATTTCTTCCAATGTTGTGCGTACATTATTCTTGCCGCTGTTGTAATAGATATAATTATATATTGTATTTTTTTATTATTATTATTTCATTTTATTATTATTTTTTTTTACTTAAACCGGAGCCGCATCAAAGCCCTGTAATAAATAAAATAGGGGTCCCATCTTGCAAAGGTGTCCAGTTTGAAAGTGGCTGCTCCAAATCCATTACGATGGGCTCCTATGGGGGTGGGGGAAAGAGACAGGAGGACCTGGTGGGGGGGGGGCGGGCAAGTAGGGGACCTTATAAATATTGAGTCCCTTGTTCGAAGTTTGACACATGAGCAGCAATTAGAAAATGCTACCCACCTTCTTTCTAAATTAAGTTTCTTTGATTTTCAGTCCACACGGTGCTACCCTGGCTTTCGCAAGGGAATGTAATTAGTTGTGTTGAGGCGGGGAGAGGAGGAGAGGGGGGGGGGTCGGCAGCCAAGAGCCAGTGGGGGTCTCCTTTGGGGAGATAATGGTCGAAATACCTTCCCTCCCGAGACCTGCCCGGCCTATTTCAGCCTTCGGATGAGACCCAGGGGCTATTGCCTGGATCCCTTTCCCTCCCCTTTTCTCCGTTCCCTGAGAACCACTTCAGGCAGCAGCAAATGCACTTTTTTTCCTCCCTTTTTTTAATTAACAGGCCTGGAGGCTGGGGGCTTGGTCCCTCAGCAGGCTGCCAGGCTCCTGTTTCTGCAAAGGGTATATGGGGAGAGAAGGGGCTGGTGTGTGTGTGTGTGTGTGGGGGGGTGAGTCGGGATGCTGAACCAGCAAGTTTTTCACACAATGGCTTGCTTCCAGATGTTGGGCCAGCAAAATCTCCCAGAGCCTGTTGGTTGGCCTGTAGAATAATAAAATAGAATAGAATTCTTTATTGGCCAAGTGTGATTGGACACACAAGGAATTGGTCTTTGGTGCATAGGTTCTCAGTGTACGTAAAAAGAGAAGATACATTCGTCAAGAATCATAAGGTACAACACTTAATGATAGTCATAGGGTACAAATAAGCAATCAAATCATACTAGGAAACAAACATAGATAGATAGATAGATAGATAGATAGATAGATAGATAGATAGATAGATAGATGATAGATAGATAGATAGATAGATAGATAGATAGATAGATAGATAGATAGATAGATAGGAAGGAAAGAAGAAAGAAAGAAAAAGGAAGAAAGAAGAAAGAAAGAAAAAGAAAGAAAGAAGAAAGAAAGAAAAAGAAAGAAAAAGAAAGAAAAAAAAAGAAAAAGAATTTTTTATTGGCCAAGTGTGATTGGACACACAAGGAATTGGTCTCTGGTGCATATGCTCTCAGTGTACGTAAAAAGAGAAGATACATTCGTTAAGAATCATAAGGTACAACACTTAAGGATAGCCATAGGGTACACATAAGCAATCGAATCATACTAGGAAACAATCAATATAAATTGTAAGGATACAAGCAACAAGTTACAGTCATACCGTCGTAAGTGGGAGGAGATGGGGGATGGGAACGATGAGGAGATTAATAGTAATGCAGACTTAGTAACTAGTTTGACAGTGTTGAGGGAACTGTTTGTTTAGCAGATTGTAATTGCTGCTCCCTTTAGAAAATGTCCCTGGAGAAAGCATTTCCCCCAAAAGCATGAGTTCCTTGTATTTTAATCCAGCCCAGCAAGGAGTAAACTGTTATTTGGACTGAGCCTACCTGAATACAATCGGTAGGAAAATGTAAATAATCTCTGAATCCATATCCCTAAGTAAACAATTCAAATCTTAGCACAGGTTTTTTTTTTAATTATGTTTCTGTTCCACCACGGTCTGGGAGGAAAGATAGTGTAAGAATATATTATATTATATTATATTATATTATATTATATTATATTATATTATATTATATTATATTATATTATATTATATTATATTATATTATATTATATTATATTATTATAGAATAGAATAGAATAGAATAGAATAGAATAGAATAGAATAGAATAGAATAGAATAGAATAGAATAGAATAGAAAATACGGAATGGAATGGAATAGAATAGAATAGAATGGAATGTTCCTTTCCACAATTTTTATTTCTTCCCATTTCTTCCTATATTTCTCCACTTAATTCAACTGTTATTTAGTCTTCCCTTATCCTTTTTTCCCTTTTCCTCCAACCATTTATACCATCTCTCCCAGACTAGATAGCATTTTGTTTCCTCTTTTTCTTGTATCTCCTTCGTAAGCTTATCCATTTCCGCACACTCCATGATTTTTCTAATCACATTGTCTCCTGATGGTATATTCTTATTTTTCCAGTTCTGAGCGTAAACTATTCGTGCTGCTGTAATTATGTGAATGATTAAATATCGTATTTCTTTTTCGTATGACATTTACACCTCTATCTTAATCTATTTTCGATTATTCTTTAGCCTTCTTCATTTCCAAACTCCTTTTTTATTCTCCAACCCTTGATAAAATACTCCCCATATCATATAGTATTCAGTTTGCTCTTTCTCCTTAATTGCTAATGTTAATCTGTTCATTTCTGCACATTCTTAATATTTTTCCTAATCACCTTCTCATCAATGGGAATCTCTACAAAACTTGAGATGGGAGCTTTTCCCTTAAAGACCTATCTCTCTTCCCTTAAAACTCCTGTGTCACCTTTTAGATATTTCTGATATTCTTTAGAGCTGAGTTTTCAGTGAATATTCCTTAACTGCCAAAACCTATGCCCAGGTGTGGGAATAAATAGTGTGTCCTTCTTTAAAGCAAAGGCTAACAGCTCCGCCGTGTAAGTTTAAATAAACAAGGTCTAAATTGACTCTAAACAGTTCCGGACCAAACTGCTGTGGCTTTCATCTTTATGGTCCCTTCAGCTCTTTGATTTCTCAGGATGCAAGCCACTCGCTTCCGGAGGACAGGATTAAAAGCCAAGAGGGGTGAGTGGGTTTCAGAATGGACAACTTGAAGTCAGAGGCTTGAAACGTTGACGCAAATGAAAACTGGTGCCAGGAAATATAAGGATTGATCTGCATTCTTTGTACAATTCAGCTGGGCGTGTTTATTAATTCGGTAAACAAATGCTTTACAATGGCTTATTCAGAAGTCGGCTTTAGAGACCTGACGGTTCCTTCAGAAATGGAATGGAATGGAATAAAATAGAATGGAATGGAATGGAATGGAATAAAATAGAATGGAATGGAATGGAATGGAATGGAAAAACTTTGTTTTGGTGGGGATGGGAGAAATAAAAAAATTGCAATAAAAATTGATTTTTTTAAAAAAAACCAAATATCAAACTGGATTATAAAGTAAAAGGCATAAAGCAAAATTAATGTGCTATATACACTGGTTTACAGATAAATTAAGGCTGTCCTGCCCTCTAGTGGACATAAAGGAAAGCAGACCATATCGAAGCTGGAGTTTTAATATTAAAAGTCTGGCTTTACACATCATGCCAAGCTAATACGGTTTGTATTAAACCATGACCAAACGGTAATGGGAATGTTTAGGTGTCACCCCAGCCTGCAAAGCAGGTTTTAAAACATGCTAAGCCACCATGTTGTGATTTAGCACATTGGGTGAGCATAAGGCAAAATTGTTTGCAGGATGATTATAATTCTTGAATCGAAGAGCCAGGTGTTGTTGTCATAGCAGGAAAAGAGATTCCAAGTTTTTTGCCAGTAAGGTAAATGACTGCAAGGAGAAAACTGGAAAAAGAGCAGGCAGAAATTAAACTTAAAGTAAATTTTAAGAGTTCCCCTTTAGTTCCGAGCAATTAAAGTTTATACAGCATTGGAAACTCCTTTCTCTTCCCTCCCCACTTAAGTCCCCCCCCCCACATTCCCCCACTAGTTTTCCTATTTCTGCAGCCAGACTGGTGCAATTCCTCACTTTAGTAGCTAAAATAGACACGGCATCCTGAAGGCAGTGAACATCGGAGGGCCCCTCTGCTCATGTTATAGCTTATTTGAGAATTGATATCTGTGGGACTGCATTATAACCCATTCCCAGAATGGCCACGTTTAGGCTGCAGATCTCCAGTTACAAATTATAATCTGCCTTCCACAACTTTGATTTGTTTGAGGATAGACAGAATAGACTAAAATAGACTGGAATAGACTAGAATAGAAAATAGGATAGACAGAATAGAATAGAATAGAATAGAATAGAATAGAATAGAATAGAATAGAATAGAATAGAATAGAATAGAATAGAATAGAATAGAATAGAATAGAAAATAGGATAGACAGAATAGAATAGAACAGAACAGAACAGAACAGAACAGAACAGAACAGAACAGAACAGAACAGAATAGAATACTTTATTATTGGCCAAGTGTGATTGAAAATACAAGGAGAAGGAGAAGGAGACGGAGAAAAGGAGGAGGAGGAGAAGGAGAAAAGGAGGAGGAGGAGGAGGAGGAGGAGAAGAAAAGAAGGAGAAGGAGAAGAAGGAGAAAAGGAGAAGGAGAAGGATAAAAGTAAGAGGAGGAGGAGGAGGAGGAGGAGGAGGAGGAGGAGGAGGAGAAGAAGAAGAAGAAGAAGAAGAAGAAGAAGAAGAAGAAGAAGAAGAAGAAGAAGAAGAAGAAGAAGAAGAAGAAGAAGAAGAAGAAGAAGGAGAAGAAATAATGAATGTCTGATTGAATCCCTAAGATCTGTGGCAATACCACTCCATCCTCATTACTGTGAAACCCCGATTCACATCACATAAAGGGTTACAACCCACTTCCTTTTCTGACCTTCCATTAATTGGACAAGCTAAAGTGGGCAGTTTAGGTCTTCCAAGAGCCCTACTCCCTCCCCCCGCCTCTCCGCCCCCACCTCTCTCCCTCTCTCTCTCACACACACACTTGATGGAACTTGTAGAAAAATGAGAACATAATAAGACTCTCTGCTTTTGTGATTCACAGCCTCTTCCTTACCCATTCCTAGGCAGCGTTGCAGGGTGGGGGTGGGAAATCCAGAGGGGTCCTTGACTCATGGCAGCATTCCTGCCTGATTTCTCTGCCTGGATTCCAGTCGATGTAACGTCTCCCAAAATTTAACCATCCCATCTGGGTGCCTTTTCCAGCAGTGGGTGAAGGACTCACTCACTTTTTGGCTGGGTTCACACAAAATGCTTAGCCAGGCCTTTTAGAGACTCTTTTGGTGTTGTTGTTAGTTGCGAAGTCGTGTCCGACCCATCGCGACCCCATGGACCACGTTCCTCCAGGCCTTCCTGTCCTCTACCATCCTCCAGAGTCCATTTAAGCTCACAACGACTGCTTCGGTGACTCCATCCAGCCACCTTCTTCTCTGCCGTCCCCTTCTTCTTTTGCCCTCCATCGTTCCCAGCATTTGGCTCTTCTCCAGGGAGTCCTTCCTTCTCATTCGGTGGCCAAAGTATTTGAATTTCATCTTGTCACTGCATTAAGTGTTTGCCAGCTGAGCTTCCATCCTAAGACTTACAGTAGTCTTGCCAGAAAACTTTAGTTATCTGTAGCTACTGAGATAAGACTGGTCTTGTGAGACATTGGATTACTGCGCATGTCTACATTCTTTCTTTTCTAACTTCCTGATTTATACCTTCCTTTGTCCGTCTCTGTGATAAGACTGCCGGTAAGATGTAGTTAGCTAGTTTGTTTTTACTTTTATAATAAAATGTTTAGTATAATATATACTTCGGGTTTTCTTTCTTTGAGAGTATACACCATGGAAAACAAGATCCATTCACCTCTAATTAATTACAGTTTCCCCGGGGGGGAGGGGGGAACGAGGCTGATTCATGCTTCGACACATCTTCAGGATCTTGGCCTTCTAAAGAGCAGTCAGGATTGATCTCCTCTAGGACTGACCGGTTGGATCGCCTTGCAGTCCAAGGGACTCGCAGGAGTCTTCTCCCGCACCTATAGTTAGGGTCTATATATTTATAGACCCTAACTGGCATATTTGTTGATTAGCATTAGCGTTAGTTTGGTGTTTTTGTGACTAGCTCATAACCCATTTAATTCAGCGTATGATTTAATTATTTTTAACGAAACCAGGGCAGGGGTTAAAAATGCAACAGTTGGCTTCATTATGCAAATGCGGGTTTCCTCTTCCATTTTGGCGAGACAAAAATTAAATAACTTGGAAAGGGGTTGTAGAAGACAGGAGGGAGGAATAGGTCTGGCCCTAACATCCGTAAATAAATATTTGAGTGTCCAGATTTGACCTAGGTTCACTTCAGTTCAGCCACCTGGCGATTATCTTTACATGCTGAATGTTCACAAATAGAGAGCAAGGCAGGCCTATTTATTTCCTTTCTTTCCTTTTTTTTTTTTTTTCTGGGTCTGTTTATTGGAAAGTGACTCTGATTTTAAGTAGGCATGGCGGGCTGGGGAGGCTTTATCAAATGGTTCAGCAAACCTGTCTGGTCAAACGGTCAACGTGATTTCCCCTTATGCCAACTTTGCCAGAGTCCAGCTTCTAATCGGACTTTGCACTGTGCTGGAAACCTTCTCTTTCAACCTCCCTTTGGTGCCTATGTGGCCTAAACATAGTGATGCTGAGGATGTTAGTTTGCAAATGTGTGATACAGATACAGATGAACAGAGTTGGAAGGGACCTTGTAGGTCATCTAGTCCAACCCTCCATCTTTCCGATCTATAGACCTCAACTCCCAGAATTTCCCAGCCCCGAGGTTCACTCATCTTAAAAGTTGAGAAACATTGATCTGGATCAAAGACGGGGAAACCTTTGATCTACAGGCCAAATGTGGACAACTGGTGTTTCCCAGGGCCTGTAACACTTTCCCAGTCCAGTTGTGAGGTCTTGATATTGTTTCCTTTACCTTGTTGGTCTCTCAGTTACAACGTCAACAGAGCCAATTTTTCCCAAACTGGGAGAGGAAAAACTTTAATCCAAGCGCTTGATAACGATAAATTCTGCCCATTCTGGTCTCTGGCCACGCTTTTGGCTAGAATGAGGATGGAAAGTCCTTTCTCAATTATTTATTTATTTATTTATTGCCCAAACTATGGAAACGGACAATATTAAAATGAAGTTGACGGAAGCCACACAACTTCAGACACTACGACGCAAGAGAAGGGGGAAGCACGGGGGGGAAAAGAGTTTATACGCCCGTCCCAGATTAAATTGTCTCCAGAGTAATTCCAATACATTTTAACTTCATTAAACCACGAGTTCTTTTAAGCCCGCCTGACCTCATGACCCTTGGGCTGGAGGGCTTAGACATGCGAACATGTATTCAGCGGAGGGTGGGCCAGCTTGACCCTTTCGGGGCCAAATTAGCGCGTGCTGTTGCAACGGGGACTGAAGAGGGTGATAAATCTCTCGCCATCACAAAAGCTGAGAAAGGGATGATAAAGGCAGCATCTGGTCGGGGAGCTGCTGGAAAGGTGTTTTCCAGAGAAGGAGAAAGGAGGGTGGGGTGGGGTGGGGAGGAACAGTGGGGCAGCCGGAGAGAAAAGCTGGACAAAGCTATTTAGTAGTCACTTTGCTTGCTAAATGACTGCAAGGCTTTGAAAGCGATTCAAGCTGGGTGACTTGGCAACAGCCCCGTTTCCCCCAAAGGCAAGAAAGCTAGCCCCTACAAAAGAAACTTCTTTCTTGTTTTTTAAACTTGTGTCATTCTCTTATGGCAATGGGGCTCGGTTTAATATTTACCTGGAAGAGGCAATACTATATATAAAACCCTCTATAACTGTCTGGTTTGGTTCTGCAACCCAACAAGACAGACAGAGATTTCAGAGGATCATTAGAACTGCAGAAAAAAACATGGCTACCAACCTGCCTTCCATGGAGGACCTGTCTACTGCACGAGTCAAAAAGAGGGTTGGGAAAATATCTACGGACCCCTCACATCCTGGACATAAACTGTTTCAACTCCTACCCTCAAAACGATGCTATAGAGCACTGCACACCAGAACAACTAGACACAAGGACAGTTTTTTCCCCAACGCCATCACTCTGCTCAACAAATAATTCCCTCAACACTGTCAAACTATTCACTGAATCTGCATGTCTATTAATCTTCTCTTCCTTACTAGTGTCTATCTCTTCCCACTTATTACTATAACCATGTTGCTGGTATCTTTCAATTTATATTGTTTTTATTTGTTTCTTAGTACGATTTGATAGATTTTTTAGTAACCTTGACTAGCACTAAGTGTTGTATCTTTTTATTCTCGATGAATGTATTTTATTTATACCCTCTCTTGCGCTTTGAACTTGAGCTTCCTGTTCCTGTGGCAAGGGCATGTGTCCTATTGGTTGCCGTCAGACTCCCATATGGAGTCTGAATCAAGTTAGGTGGAACCTTGTTGGGTGGTGATGTGATGAAGGGGCTTGGCTGTGCCACGTGGTGAGCCCTGCTGATAGATAATCCTATCATGTCCTGGAGGGTCATGTCTTAATCCCATCACCCTGGAGCTGAAGGTCTTATGTTTTGCAAATAGGCTGGCCCAGTCCTTCTCGATGGGCACAGAATAGAATAGAATAGAATAGAATAGAATAGAATAGAATAGAATAGAATAGAATAGAATAGAATAGAATAGAATAGAATAGAATAGAATAACAGAGTTGGAAGGGACCTTGAAGGTCTTCTACTCCAACCCCCTGCTTAAGCAGGAAACCCTACACCACTTCAGACAAATGCTTATCCAACCTTTTATTAAAAACTTCCAGTGTTTAAAACTTCTGGTGGCAAGTTGTTCCACTGATTAATTGTTCTAACTGTCAGGAAGTTTCTCCTTAGTTCTAGGTTGCTTCTCTCCTTGGTTAGTTTCCACCTGTTGCTTCTTGTCAGGTATTTTGGTGAATAGCTTGACTCCCTCTTCTTTGGGGCAGCCCCTGAGATAAATATCTGCTGGGGGCAGGGAGCTGAGGCGCTGAGTTTATTTATTTATTTATTTATTTATTTATTTATTTATTTATTTATTTATTTATTTATTTATTTTTCATATTTCTATGCCGCCCACTCTCCGAGGACTCTGGGAGGCTTACACCAAAGACAGTCTACTAAATAGCGTATTGCCCCCTAACAATCTGGGTCCTCATTTTACCCACCTCGGAAGGATGGAAGGCTGAGTCAACCTCTTGAGCCAGTGAGATTTGATCCGCTGATCTGCTGAACTAGCAGTCAGCTGGAGTAGCTGCAGTACTGCACCCCTAACCACTGCGCCACCTCGGCTCATTTTCTGTCTCCCTTGAGATTTCTCTTTTAGGGGAAATGCAATATTCTGCCGTTTTCATATTTCTCAAAATATTTCAATCTTCTAGGAGAAGGGTGCGTGCTAACGTTCTCCACGCCCAAAACACACCCGATCCGGGGTTAAGCTTGCTTTTCCAGAACCTCCTCTTCCTCTGGTCATTCCAACCTGAATGCAAGTTTTGTCTTTTGCAAGCCGTACGGACACACGTCGTCGTCCTCTCCCTTTGGAGGAAGCGCTAAAAAAACAAACAAACTCCAAAACCACAGGAAAGGGATGGCACCTCCTTCCTCCGGCCGGCCGCAAGCCATCTATTCTGGGAAGTGTCAACTGCACCTTTGGCCTTAGGAACTGTACCTCGCAGGCATCTGGAAGGCATAAGCGGAACAGCAGTTCGGAAAACTGCAACATGTCAAAAGTCTCAGCGGGACAAGGCAGGAATGCAGTGCCCGAGTCGGTTTCCCTGGAAACTGAAATGAAGAGAACATAATGAAAGTTGAAGGGTTTTTTTTTTTTTTGCTTTAATTTACATGCCGCCCTTCTCCAGAGACTCAGGGCGGATTACAATGTGTTAAGCAATAGCCTTCATACTTTTTGTATATATTTATACAAAGTCAGCTTCTCTTTCTTTCTTTCTTTCTTTCTTTCTTTCTTTCTTTCTTTCTTTCTTTTTTTTCTTTCTTTCTTTCCTTCCTTCTTTCACTTTCTTTCTCTTTCTTTTCTTTTTTTTTTTAATTTTGATTTATATGCCGTCCTTCTCCGGAGACTCAGGGCGGCTTACAATGCGTTAAGCAATAGCCTTCATACTTTTTGTATATATTTATACAAAGTCAGCTTCTCTTTCTTTCTTTCTTTCTTTCTTTCTTTCTTTCTTTCTTTCTTTCCTTCCTTCCTTCTTTCTCTTTCTTTCTCTTTCTTTTCTTTTTTTTTTAATTTTGATTTATATGCCGTCCTTCTCCGGAGACTCAGGGCGGCTTACAATGCGTTAAGCGATAGCCTTCATACTTTTTGTATATATTTATACAAAGTCAGCTTCTCTTTCTTTCTTTCTTTCTTTCTTTCTTTCTTTCTTTCTTTCTTTCTTTCTTTCTTTCTTTCCTTCCTTCCTTCCTTCCTTCCTTCCTTCCTTCCTTCCTTCCTTCCTTCCTTCCTTCTTTCTCTTTCTTTCTCTTTCTTTTCTTTTATTTTTAATTTTGATTTATATGCCGTCCTTCTCCGGAGATTCAGGGTGGCTTACAATGCATTAAGCAATAGCCTTCATACTTTTGTATATATTTATACAAAGTCAGCTTATTGCACCCCACAAACTGGGTCCTCAATTTACCTACCTTAGAAAGGATGGAAGGCTGAGTCGACCTTGAGCCTGGTGGGATTTGAACTTGCAGTAATTGCAAGCAGCAGATTGTTAATAACAGTTGCATTAGTCCATTAGCTACCAAGGCTCAGTTGGTGGGATGATGGTTGTGTGTGTGTGTGTGTTTTTTTTTTTTAAATCTGCCTTTCCCAACCCCGGTACCTTTTTCACCCACTCAGAGGAGCCAGGAAGAGGGGGAGGGATGCAAAGTTGGCCTTCTTTTGGCAGCCAAAACTATTGTGCATTTTAGGATAGGGCAGCGGGATGGAGAAGTGGGAGGGGGGGAGGGCGATGCAACCCGAATTCTTCACACAGCTGCTGGAGTGACTTATGAGGCTGCCCAGGGAGAAGCAAAGAGATGGAAGAGCAATTCCCAGAGTGATTTCCCCCCCACTTTTTTTTTTTGAAGACAATGAGATCTTAAGATCCTCTCTAAGGGTCTGGCTAGGACCTGGTATATATCCTTCAGTCTGGAGCTGGGGGGGAGGGGTGGAAGTCAAGATGAAAAAGCAAAAAGACTTCACAGATCTGTCTGAGTGGTTCTCTGGGCAACGACAGAGATGTCCTTCAACCTCTCGTTTCCTCTGGGTTGTGCTGTTAGTAACTCAGTCTGGCCTTCAGCCCTGGTAATCATTCACCACCCGATCCTAACCCCGTCCAGCTCTTTTCCTTAGCTTTCCAAGATCACCCAAGGTCAGCTAGGAAATGTTATCAGCTAGGACTCTCAAGCGTTAGCTTTTTGAGGTTAACAAATGTGGCTCAGTGGCTAAGATGCTGAGCTTGCCGATCGAAAGGTTGGCAGTTCAGCAGTTCGAGTCCCTAGTGCTGCAGAAAGGGGTGAGCTCCCGTGACTTGTCCCAGCTTCTGCCAACCTAGCAGTTTGAAAGCAGGTAAAAAAAATGCAAGTAGAAAAAATAGGGACCACCTTTGGTGGGAAGGGAACCGCGTTCCGTGCGCCTTTGGCGTTGAGTCATGCCGGCCACATGGATACTAACTTTCTACACTTTCTACAGAATAAACCTCTGGTCCCAGTGACTGACCCAGACTGGATTTTGCAACATTATCCTGGGACACGTATATTTGCCTTCATTTGTAGGGAAAAAAAGATGGCTTCCATTTATCATCTGAATGAGCTTAGACTCACATTAGGGTTGATGAGTATCAAGGTATTGGCCAGCTCACCCTTATATTTATCTGGGCAACGTTGTGGACTGGAAAACGTTAGTCTGCCAACGAAAAGAGCGTATAGCCAAGGCGATGGTTTTCCCAGTTGCAATGGATGGCTGTGAAAGTTGGGACCATCAGGAAGGCCGAGCGCCAAAGAATGGAGGCCTTTGAACTCTGGTGCTGGAGGAGACTCCTGCGAGTCCTTTGGACTGCAAGGCCATCCAACTGGTCAGTCCTAGAGGAGATCAACCCTGACTGCTCTTTAGAAGGCCAGATCCTGAAGATGGATCTCAAATCCTTTGGCCACCTGATGAGAAGGAAGGACTCCCTGGAGAAGAGCCAAATGCTAGGAACGATGGAGGGCAAAAGAAGAAGGGAACGGCAGAGAACAAGGTGGCTGGATGGAGTCCCTGAAGCAGTCGGCGGGAGCTTAAATGGACTCCAGAGGATGGTAGAGGACAGGAAGGCCTGGAGGAACGTGGTCCATGGGGTCACGATGGGTCGGACACGACTTCGCAACTAACAGCAACAACAAAAGCAGATGTGACCCCCTTAGAGATTGCAGATGGGTTCTTTGGAACTTAGCTGTGGGATCTTTTGCCCTAATGAGCTGCGTATCTGAACTCTAGATCTGTCTTCCTACACCTCAAAACCTAACCCACAGTGGTTTCCAGATGTTGCACAGCCCTTCAAATGGATCTATGGTTGTCAACAGTGCCTTGTCTTTATCAGGAGACAAAAATTACCCCCAAAACAAAACTAGGGAGCCCTCACTATCTTTTTTTTTTTCCTCCAACGAAGGAAGGACTTGCATGACCTGGATAACAAAGAGACACGTTGGGGGGTCGCTGACCCACCCCATTGTCTGTGGGTCAGGAGGGGTCACAGTCTCCGCCTTTCGACAGACTTTCCTGTCGTCCGTGCTGAAAAGAAGAGAAAGGGGCGAAGTTTGCAGTGATAACCAGAGGTCAGGACCTGGCCAATTGGGCATTCCTGAAGAAGGTATGGATTATGAGGTGCTCCACTGAGCCCTGTTTTTTTTTTTTGTGAGCGATGGGCTGGACCCTTCTGTCCAATTTTGGGAGGACAAATATTGGCCCCGACCTCTCTTCAGCTGGGACATGTTTTTCGGTTTTTTTCCTTTGTCCCTAGTGGAAAGATAAAGATCCTGTTCTGAGCTAGGCTTCCTTAGAAATTAAACAGCACAAACTTAGTCCCGGCAAACCTCCTCCTTGATTCATACGGCTGTAAATTACTTTCATTTACAGTCCGCAAGGATTGATAAACAGTCGTTCAGAGGAAGGTGATCAATACCCATCTTATCTCACGTGGAACGCTGCCAAGAGAGCTAATTTCCAGACGCAGGGCAAGGCCAAACTTGGCACAGAGTCACAAACAGAATTTTCAACTCTTGAATCGGCCGGATGAACTAATTGTTTCCTGCAAAAGCTCACGTCCCATTCGCTCTTCTTTTATGTCTAATGGGAGGGGCCAATCATCTCCAAGCCTTCCTCCCAAGTCGACCCTGTTTCCTTAACTGTTCCTGTCCCCTGGCAGCTATGTGTATGCGCACACTGGGAACAGGCTCCCGCTGTTCTTCTGCCTCACTGATGTCTGACTCCGAAGGCAGCTGATAACTGTTAGACGGCCCTGGCCCACTCTCTGCCTCCGACGCAGAGCCCTCATCAGAGCCTTCCCCAGACTCCAGGACTGGCCCACGTTCCTCCCCAACCTCATCACTGTCCGAATCTGCTGTCAGCTCTACTGGCCGCTGGCAGGTCACAACAGATCCAAGGTGATTATGGAATCCTTAGCCAGGTATAATTCAACAACAACAGAGGAGCGGGACTTAGTTTCGACTAACGTCAGAGGTGGAACTTTCTGGGCCAAAACAACTTCTACTGTCCCTCTCATTGTCCACTGGAGAGGACTGTGACATCTCTTGAGATCCGTCCTCGTTTGCCCTGAATTTTAATTTATTTGCAGTGTCACCCAGCACTTCCTCTTGAAAAGCTCTCATCGTGGTTTGAAGGTGAATAAACAGAGGACTTAAAACGGACCAAATAGGAAAGGAAATAACGCAACGGGGAGGAGAAAAAAAAAATTGTTTTTGCTAATCGGGATAAATGCAATAAATATATCGCAGAGTTAAACTGGATTTTGCGTAATCTTTGAAGGAAGGCTGCAGTTTTTTGAAGCTTTTGATCTCGAGGAAGTCCTTTTGAAGCGTCAACCAAGAAGCTTTTGAGTCACTTGAAAGATGCTGGGGAGCACCAGCGTATCCTGATGAACTTTCAACTTTCCAAAAAGCCATTTACTAGCAGTATACCAGCTCGAGAGTGTGCTAGCGTACATTTCACCCCTCGATGGAAATTGCGGAGGCTTCTTTTCTTCATCCAGACCTTCTCTCTCTCTCTCTCTCTCTCTCTCTCTCTCTCTCTCTCTCTCTCTCTCTCTCCCCTTGGGATCATAGTTAATCCACTCCTCTTCTAAAAGGAGAGGACAGGGTGGACGGGTGTGAAACAAGCTGTGTGGTTTTGTAATCCCCTGCTTCCTCCTGGCCACGGCATTGACTTGAGAGGCCTTTGCACTTAAGCTCCGGCGTCGTCCTGAATAAAGTATGCAGGGATGGAGGCGTTTTGTCATCCACTGCCAGCCCAGAACAGGTGGAAAGAGCTCCGGTGTGAGATATTTGGGGGGGGGGGCAGCGGAGTGGGGGGCCCCGCCAGTAGCCCACGGGGCTGACCAAGGTGACTTAACAAGGAGGCCCCTGGGAAGCGGATGTGTGAATGGCTACGGTTCACTGGAGGGAATACGGCCTACAAAGAGCCATGTATAAATATTGTGCGAAATCTCTTGGCCCCTTCAGATTTCGCCAAAGCCCGGATCCATTCAGAGGGGACAAATTCCCCGCGAGGATCCCATTCAGGTGGCCTCAATGGGAAATTTTTAATTGAGAGCCCCGTTCATTCAGAAGCTTCTGAATTGGGGTTAGGGTGGGGGGGGGAGAGGCATTTGAGCGAGGAACAGAGGGGCTTTTGTCTTAGGCCAGCCGGGGGAAGGCTGCTGCGGGGTGGGGTGTCAAAATAATAGAAAAGCAACTGTTTCCAACTCTGTGGCAAGCTTTTGGTAGGGAAGGGTTTTTAACCCTTCGGAGTTGAGGGGGCGTGTGCTAGGAAGAAGTGGGGAGGCCGACATGAGAGAGAGAAAGAGAGAGAGAGAGAGAGGAAGAGAGAGAGAGAAAGAGAGAGAAGGAGAGAGAGAGGAGGGAGAGAGAAAGAGAGAAGGAGAGAGAGGAGAGAGAGAGAGAAGGAGAGAGAGAGGAGTAGACAGAGAAAGAAAGAGGAGAAGATAGAGGAGAGAGAAAGAGAGAGGAGAAGAGAAGGAGAGAGAAGGAGAGAGAGAGGAGGGAGAGAGAGAGAAGGAGAGAGAGGAGAGAGAGAGAGAAGGAGAGAGAGGAGTAGACAGAGAAAGAGAGAAGAGAAGATAGAGGAGAGAGGAGAGAGAGAGAGAAGGAGAGAGGGGGGAGAGAGAGAGCGGAGAAGACAGAGAAAGAGAGGAGAGAGAGACAGGAAGAGAGAGAGAAGCGAAAGAGAAGAAGAGAGAGAGAGGAGAGAGAGGAGAAGATAGAGAAAGAGGAGAGAGAGGAAGAGAGAGAGAGGAGAAGAGAGAGAGAGAGAAAGAGAGAGAGAGGAGGGAGAAAGAGAGAAGGAGAGAGAGGAGAGAGAGAGAGAAGGAGAGAGAGAGGAGTGGACAGAGAAAGAGAGAGGAGAAGATAGAGGAGAGAGAAAGAGAGAGGAGAAGATAGAGGAGAGAGAAAGAGAGAGAGAGGAGGGAGAGAGAAAGAGAGAAGGAGAGAGAGGAGAGAGAGAGAGAAGGAGAGAGAGGAGTAGACAGAGAAAGAGAGAGGAGAAGATAGAGGAGAGAGGAGAGAGAGAGAGAAGGAGAGAGGGGGGAGAGAGAGAGAGCGGAGAAGACAGAGAAAGAGAGGAGAGAGAGACAGGAAGAGAGAGAGAAGCGAAAGAGAAGAAGAGAGAGAGAGGAGAGAGAGGAGAAGATAGAGAAAGAGGAGAGAGAGGAGAGAGAGAGAGGAAGAGAGAGAGAGAGGAGAAGACAGAGAAAGAGAAGGAGAGAGAGAGAGGAGAGAGAAAGAGTGAGAGAGGAGAAGAGAGAAAGAGAGAAGGAGAGAGAGAAAAAGAGGGAAGGAGAGAAAGGGGGTGCAGAAAAGAGCTGTGAAATCAGCTTTGTTAGGACTCCCTCCTGTTTTAATGGCTCCTTGGATAACCCTCCACCCACCAAGACATTTTCCCCCCTATGCCATCACTCTGCTGAACAGCTAATTCCCACAGCGCTGTCTTATTGCCTGAGGATATTTACCCATGTAGTAAAGGGAGCTTTATTGCTACTCATGCTTCTCAGCTTTCCTATTCCCTTCTCCATGGTATCTTATGACTTCTTGTGTGTCTCTTCTGATTTATGATTGCGTCTTATGATTTAGGATTAATCACGTTGTTGTTTGCATGCAGAGCTTATGAACTGAAGACAAATTCCTTGCTTTGTGCCGGGGTGAAATGCTCCCGGTTCGGACCGGATCACCCGATCCGGTAGCGATGGTGGCGGGTGGTTTGGAGAACCGGTAGCAAAAATCCCTCTCCTCCCCGCATGCCCAGCTGAGCCGCGCGATCATCAGAGGCTTTTTTTTTTTTAATTTTTAAAAGCATTTTTTCTACAACCTCTTTGGCTGAAAAAATGCTTTTAAAAGGGGGGAAAAAAGCCTCTGACGATCAGGCAACTCAGCTGGGATCATCCGAGCCTTTTAAAAGCATTTTTTTTTACAACCGAAGAGGTTGTAGAAAAAATGCTTTTAAAAGTTAAAAAAAAAAAAACCCAAATGCCACTCCTGGCTGGCCCCGCCCACCCCGCCCCACCCCTCCCAGGAGTCCCCACGCGGCCCATTTTGGTTGCAGGTAAGTGGAGGGCACGCATGGAGGCTCGGGTAGGGCGAACAACGGGCCTACTGGAAGTTTGGGAAGATCGGAAACGGGCCCGTTTCCAGAGGGCCTCCAGAGGGCCTCCGGAGCCTGGGGAGGCCGTTTTCGCCCTCCCAGAGGCTCGAGGAAATCCTCCAGAGCCCCAGGAGGGCAAAAACACCCCCTCCGCCATGGTGCAGGAGGCCGACTAGGCCACGCCCACCATGGCCACACCCACCCAGCAATCGGGCAGAGAGCCCCTTGCTAAAATTTTTGAAGCCCACTCCTGGGACTAGGCCCGGGTGAATATTTGCGATTTGAGTCAACTTTCTTACCCTTATATGGATCATCACAAACCTTTGCAATGCTAGAAGGAAGCCAGGCAAGGATTTATTTGCAAACAAGACAGAGAGAGAGAGAGAGAGAGAGACAAAAGCATGAACAAAGTTTAAAAAGTTGACCTAATGCTCCCAGTACTGGGGCCTCCATATGGAACAATGCTGTCTTGGAAGGAAGCCGTCTTGGAAGACACCTGGACTGACGGGAGGTGGCGGCAAGGATCGCCATGGCAACAGGGTCTGAGTGCTGGGAGGCCAGTGGGCCATTGAAGGCACCTGATTGATGGGTTGGCTTTAATGAAATCGGACCTAATATGATAGACAAGAAGATTTCTTCCCCCTGCCAGGCAAATGCCAATCCGTATTTAATGCGGCTGCCTTTCTGACAGCTCCTTCTCTCCGTTGATTCATTAAGTTAATGTATCCCGAGTTGTCTGTAGAAATTATTTAAATTCCCTTCCATCCCACCCCCTCTCCCTTTTCTTGGGGGTGGAGGGTGGAATAGCTAGAAAGTAGCCCAATTTTCTAGGCAGGGGTGAAAAATGCCAGCCAATCAGGGGGTTCGCAGGGGTTCGGGAGAACCTCTAGCTAAGATTCTGGGCAGTTCGGAGAACCCCAAAATCCCACTCCTGGCTGGCCCTGCCCGTCCCACCCCTCCCCTCCCAGGAGTCCCCACGTGGCCCGTTTTGGATGCAGGTAAGTGCAGGGTGTAACGTAGAGGCTCAGGGAGGGCAAAATATGGACCTATCGGAAGTTCGGGAAGGCCGGAAACAGGCCTGTTTCTGGCCTCTAGAGGGCCTCCAGAGCCTGGGGAGGCCATTTTCGCCCTCCCGGAGGCTCAAGGAAAACCTCCGGAGTGGTGCAGGAGGCCGACTAGGCCACGCCCACCATGGCCACTGGATCAAAAACAGGTTACTTCCTGGTTAAAACCAGGAAGTAACGACATCCGGGTGGGTGGGCGGAGCCTCGCGCCATCACCACTACCGGTTTGCCGAACTACGCGCCGCTGCCACTACCAGTTTGCCTGAACTGGAGCGAACCTGTAGCATTTCACCTCTGCTTAAAATTTTCTGCAGGTTGGTGAACTTTTGAGTCGGAGGTCCAGTAGATGATTTTTCTTCTACTTTCTCACTCTGCCTTTTCATTTCTTTTCATTATACACTATTGCCCTCCTCTGGCAGAAGGCAGGCAGAGCAAATCCTAACTTTCCATGAGTGATTCTGGCTATGTTTGGGGGGGTGGTGGTGTTTCAAAATGCTCCCCCTCTTTGCACTTTCTTTCCTCCTGAATTCCTTGCTGGCTAGGGGATTCTGGGAGTTGAAGTCCACCCGTCTTAAAGCTGTCAAGTTTAGGAAATGTTTAAACTAGGATGTTAGAGGGAGATTTCTAGGTTTAGAAAAAGGGGAAGAAAATATAACAGATAACAGATTAACCGAGCTGGAAGGGACTTTGTAGGTCATCTAGTCCAACCCCCACCCACCCAAGCAGGAGACCCTGCCTACACCATTTCTGACAGAGGGCAGTCCAGTCTTTTCTTGAAAGCTTCCAGTGATGAAGTTCCCACAACTTCTGTTGTGGTCTGTCAGCGGCCTGTGCAGCTAGTAGTTGATTCTGACAGTGAGGAGGCTGGGGTGGTGCTCCACCAGCAGCCTGTGCAGCTGGCACTCGAGTCAGACAATTAGGAGGCTGGAGAAGATGTGGTGCCAGAGGCAGGGATTCAACCAGGGCCTTCAGAACCTCCCATAAGTGAAGAGGAAGAAGAGGAGGAGCCTCTTCTCAATGCACGAGCGCACAGAGCTGCCAAAAGGCAGGAGTGGCTCCTCAGGAGGAGGTCTCCTCGAGAGTAAGGCTTGGGGCTAATTGGCCACTCCCTTAGCCTATTTAAGGAGGAACGCCGACTGAGGCAATTTGCAGGGAACAACTTCGTTCACTCTCCTTTGTGTCTGGATCTTAGTTCTCTTATCAGCTTCCTGCAAATTGCTTCTGGGCATTCTGCCAACCATAGTAAGATTACGATTATTTATTCTTTGGATTCTTGTAGGCTGTTAAGAAAGTTAATTAACAGCCTTTGTTTGAAAAAGACTGATTTAATTTAATAAACTAAGGTTTGTACAGACTTTGTGTGTGCTGCATTCTTTGGGGTCCATAGCTGGGGCAGAGCAGCTTCTGAAGGCAAGCTATGTTTAAGAAGAGATTGGACAACCATTTATCTAGAATGGTGTAGGCCAGGGTCTCCTTCCCGAGCACTGGGTTGGACTAGAAGACCTCCAAGGTCCCTTCAGATTCTGTTACTCTGTATTCTGTAATATGTAGACGTTTTAGGGCCCCAAATCACCTCAAAGCAAAACCACGTCCTTAAAAAATGGACAAAAAAAGAAACTGTAATTGAATCTCACAAAGCAAAACTGAGGCCTCTCAGCTTTCTGGAGCTGAGGGTCTTTTTAATTAATAAAAGATATTAAAGGCAGCATCTTTCCATCTTCTCTTCCCATTTCTAGGACCTCTTGACTATTGTTGATACCGCTGTGTCCTTTGCTATAGGCCAGTGATGGCGAACCTTTTTGCCGTCGCGTGCCAAAAGCGGGGGGAATGTGTGTGTGGGGGGTCAGGTGCGCACGCATCCCCACATCCAAAATTCAATGCCCCCCCGCACCCCGCACCCCCGCGCATGCGTGTGACACACACACACGTACTCCCTCTGCTTTTGGCATGCGACAGCAAAAAGATTACCGGTGGGCCCATAGGCTTTCTTGGCGCCTGGGGAGGGCGAAAACAGCCTCCCCCGCCCCCCATAGGCACTTTGTAGGCCGGAAACAGCCCATTTCCCAACTTCCAGTGGGCCCAGAAGGCCCATTTTCTGCCCTCCCCAGGCTCCAGAGGCTTTCTTGGAGCCTGGGGAGGGTGAAAACGACCTCCACCCCTTCCCGGAGGCCCTCCAGAGGCTGAAAATGCCCTCCGAGAGCCTTCCCACAAGCCCTGTACTTACCTGGCATTCAAAATGGGCCACGTGGAAACTCCTGGGAGGGGAGGGACAGCGTGAGAGGGGCCAGCCAAAAATCAGGTGGCCGGATGCGTGTTGGAGCTGAGCTAGGGCAACGGCTCGCGTGCCCACAGATACGGCTGCATGTGCCACCTGTGGCACGCGTGCCATAGATTCGCCATCACGGCTATAGGCCTTTCTTCACTTTTGCAAGCTTTTCACCAGCAGGAAAAACCGTATTATACCCAGCCTGTGATTCTCCATCTCTTCCTCGCAGCAAATGCCCCTCCGTCCGGCATGACTCCTGGTGGCAACTAGGAGTTTTAAGCAGAGTCTTTCTCGAAAGCTAAGTGCTCGGAAAACATTAATGGCTCCCGGCTGTTCTCAGCAGCATGCCGTGGGCGGATTCGTTAGCTTAATCACAGAGGCAATTCAGTCCCGAGCTGCATTGATTTGCAAGGTTCCTGGTCTTTGCTTTTCCTAGGCTAAAGCCTTTGATCGCAACAAATTGTGGCAAGTTCTCAAAGAAATTGGAGTACCAGGCCATCCTATTTGTCTCTTGAGACAACCTACATGCCGGTCAGGAAGCAACAGTGAGAACTGGACACAGAACCACTGATTGGTTCAACATTGAGAAAAGAGTCCGGCAAAGCTGTATACTGTCACGCTGCCGATTTAACTTAGATGCAGAGCACATCATGAGAAAGGCAGGGTTAGATGAATCACAAGTTGGAATTAAAGATTGCCGGGAGAAATATCAACAACCTCAGCTCTGCCGATGATACCACTCTAATGGCAGAAAGCGAAGAGGAACTAAGGAGCCTCTTGATGTGGGTGAAGAAGGGAGAGTGCAACAGTTGGCTTGAAACTCAACGTTAAGAAAACTAAGATCATGGCATCCGACCCTCTCCATTCCTGGCAAAGAGATGGGGAAGAAATGGAGGTTGTGACGGATTTTATTTTCCTGGGCTCCAAGATCACCGCAGATGGGGACTGCAGCCGAGAAATGAAAAAACGCTTGCTCCTGAGGAGGAAAGCTATGGCAAATCTAGACAGCATACTAAAAAGCAGAGACATCACCCTGCCAACGAAAGAGCGTATAGTCAAGGCTACGGTTTTCCCAGTTGCAATGGATGGCTGTGAAAGTTGGACCATAAGGAAGGCTGAGCGCCAAAGAATGGAGGCCTTTGAACTCTGGTGCTGGAGGAGACTCCTGCGAGTCCCTTGGACCGCAAGGCCATCCAACCGGTCAGTCCTAGAGGAGATCAACCCTGACTGCTCTTTAGAAGGACAGATCCTGAAGATGAAGCTTAAATCCTTTGGACACCTAATGAGAAGGAAGGACTCCCTGGAGAAGAGCCGAATGCTAGGAAAGATGGAGGGCAAAAGAAGAAGGGGACGGCAGAGAACGAGGTGGCTGGATGGAGTCATTGGAGTCGGCGAGAGCTTCAATGGACTCCAGAGGATGGTAGAGGACAGGAAGGCCTGGAGGAACATTGTCCATGGAGTCGCGATGGGTCGGACACAACTTTGCAACTAACAACAACAACTTTTTTTTTCTGGTGGCTACACAGGAGCTCTTTATTTTTTGCTGAGACTCTTCGAAAAAATATTTTCTATCCTCTTGAGCCAGGCACACTCCCTCTCGGAATGGAAAAAACAGGTTCCTGATTCCCATCGCTAGGGAGAAAAGGTGTCACAGTTAAATGCCCTGTCACTTAAATGTCAAAATTAATCACAGGTTGTTCTGCCGATAGCCTCTCGCTCCCTTGGCCTGTGTTTTCTTGCTGAGAGGTAATTTAGTCTTCTTGCCTCAAAATGAGAAAATGCTTTTTCCCCTCCCATCCAACCCTCGCCTTCTTTTTCCTTTGAATATATATTTTTTTAATTTGTTTTCTCTTTACATGCAGTATGTGCTTGAATAGAATAGAATAGCATAGCATAGCATAGAATAGAATAGAATAGAATAGAATAGAATAGAATAGAATAGAATAGAATAGAATAGAATAGAATAGAATAGAATAGAATAGAATAGAATAGAATTCCCGCCCTACTCCAGGGGAAGGATACTGTCAAATCCCCATTTCCTCCCAATCAGCTGGGACTCGGGAAGCAGAGAATTGGGGTGGAGCCAATCAGAAGTGGTATTTACCGGTTCTCCGAACTACTCAAAATTGGGGGCAAGAGGCTGACTCTGTAAACTGCTTAGAGAGGGCTGTAAAAGCGCCGTGAAGCGGTATATAAGTCTTAAGTGCTATTACCCTTCCTTCCTTCCTTCCTTCCTTCCTTCCTTCCTTCCTTCCTTCCTTCCTTCCTTCCTTCCTTCCTCCCTCCCTCCCTCCCTCCCTCCCTCCCTCCCTGTGGTTACAATGCAATATTTCAGGCTAATTCTGCCCACTGCCAGCAGTTCGATCCTGACCAGCTCAAGGCTGACTCAGCCTTCCATCCTTCCGAGGTCGGTAAAACGAGGACCCAGATTGTTGGGAGGGCAAGAGGCCGACTCTGTAAACCGCTTAGAGAGGGCTGTAAAAGCGCCCGTGAAGCGGTATATAAATCTAAGTGCTGTTGCTATTGCTACGTAGATTTTCCTTATATCCAGTCTTCTTTTGAGATGACCCACAAAGTACCCATTGTTTTAAGTACGCCTTTAAAAAAAAAAAAGGAGGCAGGTTACAATTGACTGATACTTGCGGCTCCCCCACTCCCCCACCCCACCCCCCTGTGCCTTCCTTAGCCCCCCTCTTGATTTGCAAACGGCTCCTTTGAACCCTGCAGTTCTATGGAGGCCTGCCCGGTGCAGAGACCCCAATGCAAGGCAGCTTCTCAAACATGTGCTAATAGGGTCTTAATTAGCAGAGTGCTTTGTCTGCAAAAAAAAAAATAAAAAAAAAATCTTTGCTTCCCTGCCAATGTAATTAATATTAAAAGACCACTTCCTGGAATTGTGAGGAGGGGAGGAGGGGGATTGATCTCTCCCCACCCCACCCCCCCATTTGCCTTAAGATTTCTTGCAGCCCGTTTTGACAATCGCTTAATGCCACAGGTCTCTCCGAGCCAGCCGTTTACTTTACATCATTAATTTGCGCTTCATTTGCTTAGGCGGTGATTTCGATTCCTGCATTAAATCTATCCTCTAGTCCTTTTTCCTCTCCAATTCTGTTTTTTTTTTTTTTTTCCTTTTCTTCCGGCCAACCCAACCTATTCTGCAATCTAGTCTGCATCTATCTATTCTGCATTGAAAAGGCCACCAGATGCCTTTAAAAAAAAAAAAAGGCTCTTTTACACATCGATCAAGTTGGCTATTGGTGGGGTGGCAAACAGGGGTGAAATCCAGCAGGTTCTGACAGGTTCTGGAGAACCGGCAGCGGAAATTTTGAGCAGTTCGGAGAACCGGCAAATAGCACCTCTGGCTGGCCCCAGAGTCGGGTGGGAATGGAGATTTTGCAGTATCCTTCCCCCAGGAGTGGGGAGGGAATGGGGATTTTATTTATTTATTTATTTATTTATTTATTTATTTATTTATTTATTTATTTATTTATTTATTTATTTATTTAATTTGATTTATATGCCGCCCTTCTCCGGAGACTCAGGGCAGCTTACAATGCGTTAAGCAATAGCCTTCATCCTTTTGTATATTTATACAAAGTCAGCTTATTGCCCCCACAATCTGGGTCCTCAATTTACCTACCTTAGAAAGGATGGAAGGCTGAGTCAACCTTGAGCCTGGCGAGATTCGAACCTGCAGTAATTGCAGGCAGCTGGTCTTAATAACAGGGTGCTTTAGACCACTGTATTACCAAGGCTCTTTATTTATTTATTTATTTATTTATTTATTTATTTATTTATTTATTTAATTGGACTTATATGCCGCCCTATCTCCACAGGACTCAGGGCGGCTCACAAAAATAAACAAACCAAACAGACCGTTAAAAACAAAGTCCATGATAAAATTGACAAAAAAAATCCAATAAAACCCCATTAAGTTCTATTATAAAAACCCCATCTTTTCCCTCTTTTTAATTATGCAAATTTTAATCGGTTTTTAAACGATTGGGGTGTTTTAATCTGTCTGGGCCAAATTGCTTAATTCGATTTTATTTTGTTTTTAAATTTTGTATCTATGTATTTTTACTGTTTGGCGGTTCACCGCCCTGAGTCCTTCGGGAGTAGGGCGGTATATAAATCAAATAAAGTAAGTAAGTAAGTAAGTAAGTTTAGATGAAATAGCCACGATTTTGCAGTATCCTTCCCCTGCCACGCCCTCCAAGCCACACCACGCCCACCAAGCCCGGAGAACCAGTAGCCCAAAAAAAAAAAATTTGGATTTCACCACTGGCGGCAAATTTCCTGCGTGTGCAAGTTTTGTAACTTGCAAAGGGCTCCTTTGGGGGGTGGGGTTTCAAAGGCACCCCTCTTTGGCACTTTGGTTCCTTGCATTTAAATCCCCTTCTTGCCAGGAGCTGTCCAAGGTTCTGTGCCCTCTCTGGTCCTTCCCTCCTACATCAATCTTGCAAGGTAGATTTGACCGATGTGTTAGAAGAACAGAGAGAGACTAATGAGAAGACATACATCCGTGGTGTACTGTTCCCTGTATTTCATTCCCCCCCAAACCCCCAATTCCCCCCATTTCTCCCTTTAAGAGCAGCTCCCCCCCCATTTCTCATCCGCTTCCACATTTTCAAAGGGATAAAACATGCATTTTAAAGCTTTTCCATGACTTTGTGACTTAAAAGTTGGTGTTGTTGAGCACGCAATTTTTGCACAGGTAGCCTCGGCTTACACCAGTTCATTTTGTGGACGAAGAATAGAATAGAATAGAATAGAATAGAATAGAATAGAATAGAATAGAATAATAGAATAACAGAGTTGGGAGGGACCTTGGAGGTCATCTAGTCCAACCCCCTGCTTAGGCAGGAAACCCTCCACCACTTCAGACAAAATGGTTATCCAATCTCTTCTTAAAAACTTCCAGTGTTGGAGCATTCACAACTTCTGGTGGCAAGTTGTTCCACTGATTAATTGTTCTCACTGTCAGGAAATTTCTCCTTAGTTCTAAGTTGCTTCTCTCCTCGATTAGTTTCCACCCGTTGCTTCTTGTCCTGCCCTCAGGTGCTTTGGATGCTTGATGACTGGTTCATATTTATGACCGTTGCAGTGAACAGCTTTTGCGACCTTCTGACAAGCAAAGTCCATGGAGAAACCAGATTCCCTGAGCAACCGTGTTTCTAATTTACAGTAGTGGCCAAAATGGTGGGAACCTTTTGGGAAAAGTGTATTTTTTGAGGTTTGATGGCTAATAACACCACTTTTTTTTTTCTTTTTGGAGTTTCAAGATAATCCTATTCCACTTGCTGGAATGGCCTGGGAAGAGCCCAGACCTGAACCCAGTTGAAAATCTAGGAAGCCGATTAAAGAAACTTGTTAGTCAGGAGCGACCCAGCAATAAAACCCAGTTAATAGAAGCCATCATTCAATCACATGAGAACAGCTGCAGAACTCAAAGACTTGGTTCCCTCCAATGGAAGACGTTGTAAGGCCATCATTCATGCTAAAAGTTACCCAACTAAGGATTCACTGACATGGTGATAATTTTTGTGTATCTCATTTTCTCTATGGTGATCAATTTTGTATATTTCATTTTTTCTACACATTTCACTTTTCTTCTTGATACTGTAACTGCTATTCTAATAGCAAATCCTTCATAAAAGTTATGGCATTACGTTCTTGATTAAATTATCTTTCCATTGATATATAATTTTATGGTACGACTGCCAAAAAAAGTGGTAGATCCTGGGCTCAATTGTAGGTCGTATGTTGAGGACTATCCATACAGGTATCCTTGCTAAGCAGAGAAAATTTACACCTGGTTTCAAAACAGGCCACACTTAGGATCTTGTACAAGCTGAAGAATTATCTTGGCCTTATTAAGCATTTGAGGTGAATCTTACCCAAAAACAAGGATTTTTTTACCTACCGTAGTTTCATAGTTATCTGTCCTTGTTGCAATATTTTCAGGATCAGACTCAATAAAGATAATAGAAGTTATAGGTTTAAATATAATTCTCTTTAATCATAATAGGCATTCTATATTCGCTGAATATTCAAGATAGAAGCAAGGAAAATGGGGAGGATGGCTCCTTTTATATACAAGGGGCGGAGCCAGGAATGGGAGTGGTAAAATATGAATACATTAAAGCTCAAGTAATAAGTTAACCCCTGATGTTCCATATATACATTATTTACACATTAGAGAATAAGGCATTTACATCTGACAAATCCCCCTCTAAATGCCGGTTCGTTATACAACACCAGTTACATTCAGATTCAGGACAATATAATACATATAATTTAGAAGTTAAATATTTGTGTTGTTTAGAAGGTAAGGGTTTTGTTAATATGTCAGCTAATTGTTCAGAAGTATCACAATGTATTGCTTTGATGAATCCGTCTTGAGATAGTTGTCTCACGTGCTTAAATTTTATATCAATATGCCTGGACCTTTGTCCAATTGCATCGGATCTAGAAATTTCAATGGCCGCTTTATTATCTTCATGCATAATAAATGGTAAAGTAGGTTTCTTCCAAACATCTGTGATCAAATCATTGAACCATACAAGGTTATTTGCAGCTTTAGACAAGCAAACATATTCTGCTTCTGTGGTAGAGGTGGCTACCAGTTCTTGTTTACCAGTATACCAGTAAACTGGACAATCGTTCAATAGAAAAACATAACCAGAGGTACTCTTTCTGCATGATGTATCACCAGCCCAATCTGCATCAGCATAACAAGTAATTTTTGGTTCTTTGTCATTATTGGGTTCCAATATTAAACAAAAATCTAATGTACTTTTCAGATATCTTAAAATTCTTTTGACAGCTTCCCAATGATACAAGGTTGGTTTGCTAACATATCTTGACAATAAATTGAGAGGTAATGCAATATCTGGCCTAGTCCAATTAGATATATAAAGGAGTGAACCTATAACTGATCTGTAAAATGTGTTGTCTTTAAACTCAGGGGAAGATTCATCATTGTTTCTAAGAAAATCAGTTTGCATAGGTGTGTCACATGTTTTGGCATTATTTAAGTTACATTTGTTTAGGAGTTCAATGATTTTATCTTTTTGGGTAAGTTTGAATCCCCTTTTTGTTTTGTTAATTTGTACACCAAGGTATTTATTCACTCTACCTAGTGATTTCAATGAGAAGTGTTCGTTTAACTTATTTACAAAGATTTCCCTGCTCTCTTTATGCTTTCCAATATATAAAATATCATCCACATAAATTAATACAAATTCAATATGATCATTACTCTTTTTTACAAAGAAACAGTTATCAGCAGTGGTGGCGTTGAAATCCATGGTCTTTAGTACTTTTACCAAACAATCGTACCATCTTTTGCCAGATTGCTTCAATCCGTACAGACTCTTATTTAGTAACCAAATTTCGTTCTTATTAGTGTATTGACTGTGTGGTGCTCTTACATATATTTCCTTATCTAATTTTGCATGTAAGTATGCAGTCTGTATGTCATATTGAAACACGTCTAGATTGAGTGCAGATGCTACTACAAGAGCTGTTTTGACACTCTCTGTTCTCACTGTGGGTGAATATGTGTCAGTATAGTCTTCTGGATATTTTTGTGCATAACCTTGTGCAACTAGTCTGGCCTTGTATAAGGTATTACCTCCTTCTAAATTCTTAATTTTATAAATCCACCTGGTACCTATAATTGTTTTATCCTTAGGTGCGATCGCAGGTGTGAATACATTTAATCCTTGTAAACTTTTCATTTCTTTTTCCATAGCTAGTTCCCATTTTTCTCTTTCTTCACGGGGGAGTTTCAATACTTCCTCATATGTATTAGGTGTTATTTGTTCTCTATCCATATGCATAATATAATCTTTGTATTTATTTGGTATTTGGTTTCTATTATTTCTAATATTTCTTTCAGGTTTGCTATGGTTGTCATGCAAATATCTGGCTTCCTTTTTTGTTAATGTGTCTGTCTTTATTTTATGCTGACTATTTGTCCAAGTTTTGGTTTTGTTCTTACTTTTGTTAATATTTTGATTTTCTGTTGTTCCTTCCTCGCAAGATATATTATCTTTGCTTTTATTAGGAAAAATTTCATTAAGGTGCAACTTAGACCAATTGGCCTGCTCATGAAACACAGCTGTTCTGGATACTATAAATTTGTTATTATTATCGATGAATCTGTACCCTTTGGTTCCAGTTTCGTATCCCATGAATCTTAATCTCCTGGATACGTTTTCTCCCTTTCTCCTCAATTGTTTAGGTATGTGCACGTCTGCAGTAACTCCAAATATGTGCATGTGTGCTAATTTAGGTTTTCTATTGTACATCACCTCATATGGTGTCTTATTCACAATACTGGACCATGTTCTATTTTGAGTGTAATTTGAATAATGTAAGGCTTCTGACCAAAATTGTTTGCCTAAACCAGCATCCTCTAATGTGCATCTAATCATGGTTTGTAGTGTGGAGTTCTTTCTCTCTGCAATCCCATTTTGAAAGGCAGAAAATGGATTGGACGTGAAATGTAGCATCCCTCTATCCTTTAACCATTGGGAGAATTCTTTAGACATGAATTCACATCCCCTATCTGTCATAATTTGTTTTATTCTGATATTATGTTGTGTTTCTATGCGTTTGTAGAATTCCTTAAATTTCTGAAAGGTTTCATCCTTGTGCTTTAATGTGTAAACAAAACCATAGCGACTGTAATCATCCACTATTGTTAGGAAGTAACGTTTTCTATAGGTAATTGATGGAGTTAATGGACCAACTAAGTCCATATGTACCAAATCAAAAATATTGTTAGTTGATCTGTTAGATTTTTTTGGTCTAGGACTGGTTTTTAGTTTGGTGGATTTACATACTGAGCATTCTAAATAATTTTCACAATTTTTTATTCTTACACCTTCTGCGTGTTCAGTCATTTTTTGTACTACAGGAAAGCTTGCATGTCCTAACTTCCTATGTAAGATATGAGCACACTCATCATGAATTGGTTTACCTATTTTTGGTTTCTTCTCATTGTGTGTATTTTTGTTATCATGAGTTATTTTACATTCATCATTGTCACTGTTACTGACATTTTCATCATCTGCTTCAATACAATCTTCCATATTTGAATCAATGTTATGTAACCATCTTTCTTTGGTTATCAGATAGGGTAGACCCCCTTTTATCATCACAGTGCCTACATTTGTTTTGTTCTTTTCTATAGTTGCTTTCCCCTTTGAGAAAACTATATTGATGTCAGATTCTCTGCTTAGTTTTATAGCACTTAGTATGTTGTGAGGTATTTCTGGGATTAATAATACCCCCTCTATTTTCCCTAAACCAGGCAAGGTCACATTTCCTCTGCCTAATACTTGAACCTTTTCTTGATTAGCTACCTTTATCACAAACTTATCTTCTGTAAATGAAGATAATATACTTTTGTTATTAGTGGTGTGATTTGTTGCACCAGAATCAATAAGCCAATTATTGTTCTCATCTTGTTGTGTTTTGGTGCTGTCTTGTTTATTTAGCCCATTTAGTGACCCAGATTTTCTCTCTTTTGAATTTTCTCTACCCCCTCTACTTTCTCTGTAGTTTGGTGGACTTCTATATTTGTGTCTATCTGTGGAAGATTGTCTGTAATTGTATTTGCTCCTATATTCTGGCCTATGTCTCTCCCTTGGGACTTTGGGACAGTCTCTTCTACTGTGTTCCCTGGATCCACAATTGTGGCATCTAAAGGCTTCATTATATTTATCTTGAAAGACTACTTTCCTAAAAGATTTGTGTTCTGTTTGGTTACTGGAACGATTTTTTCTTGAATTGTCTTCTGCTATCAATTTGTTAGATAGACTTTCTATTGATAAATATCCCAAATTAATGGTATCTAAGTGTGACATAAAGCTATCCCATGATGGATCAAGTGAATTGATAATAACACTTTTCATAGTTTGATCTGAAATCACTTCCCCCCTCAATTGCAGCTCAGCTCTTATTTTGTTTAGATTTATCAAATGTTCACTTATAGAAACCCCTGGTTTCACTCTAGAAGAAAAGAAATCCTTAGACATTCTTGTGGTTGTGGCTACGCTATCGCTGTGAAATAGATTAAACATGCATTGAATTATTTCTGATACAGTTAGGTTTGGTTTGATGCTATGATACATTGCAGGAGACACGCTAGAAATTATTATGAAAAATGCTCTATGATGTAAACAGTCTATTTTTAAAGTCCAAGGTCTTCTTGGAGGACTAGTTATAAAGAATAGTAAATTTTCTTTCATAAAAATAACCTGAAGCTGTTGGTACCACTCTTGTAAATTAATGCCATCAACTCTAAGTTTTGGGAAGTCACTGGGTAAGTTCCCCACATTATTTTGTCCATTACTTACAACCTGAGGCAGTCCGTGGTCTCTCAAGTGCAGGAAATTACAGAACGGCATTGGGATGCTTGTAACGAGTCTGCGCGGTTCTCTGGCCAGTTCAAGTCTTTCGGGGCCGTCTACGTAGTTTTGCACATGCGCGTTGCTCATTTCTTCTTTGGCGCCGTTGTGGAAGGTTCTCTCCATTTCAGCTCTCTCGATCCGCTCCTCTTCAGATGAGTCGGTCTCTGACTCGGTTTTTGGGGCTTTGGTGATGGCGGCGGTTCTTCTCTTTCTCTTGTGTGTGCTGGCACTCGATTCTGTCTGCGGTGTAGGACGGAATCGGCATGGCTCTCTGGGCTCGGGTGTCGTCGTTTTCGAAGTCAGGATGGGAGCGTGCAGGTCTTGAGTTGTCGGTTTGATTGCTTGCTTCTTCGTTGATGTCTTAGAAATTTTCAATCTTGGCCCAAAAGCAGCAAAAAGTGTTTTCATTGCTGACTCTACTTGAGACTTTGTTAAATCGTCTTCACTTTCTGATTTTGGTTCATCTGAAGAGTTTGAGACTTCTTTTTCACTTTCTTCGTCTGATAGCGTTTTTCGCGCCAGAAATTTTGAACTGAGCGTTTTGATTGGCTCTGCTTCACTCTCTTTTGAAGTTCGTTGAAACCAAGATGGCTGCCGTTCAAAATTTCGCGCGGGGTCACATCTTTTCTTTTTTACAACTATTTTCTCAGTAGTCATTTCACTCACAGTTTTTTGATCTTTGGGTTTTTCTTTAATGATGTTTTTCTCTCTCGCTGCTCCGCTGTTCCTCAGCATCTCCTGGAGGTCCGCGATGAGGCTTTCATCATTCTTTTGGCTTTTTAGTATTTTTAATATTTCTGACCTGAGTTCGTTATTTTCTATCTCGATTTCTTCCTGGTCGTTATTTTCACTCATCAGTTCTTCTTCTTCAGTGGTGTATTCTTCGGATTCTCTCGAAATCGCATTAGTGGATTCGTTGATCATCTCTTGATCAGTTTCTATTTCTTTGCTGTAGGCCCTGGTGTTGGGCCTATCTTTCTTGGACATTTTTAATTACTTATTGAGTCAATTAACCATCCTCTGCTACCAGCTTGTTGCAATATTTTCAGGATCAGACTCAATAAAGATAATAGAAGTTATAGGTTTAAATATAATTCTCTTTAATCATAATAGGCATTCTATATTCGCTGAATATTCAAGATAGAAGCAAGGAAAATGGGGAGGATGGCTCCTTTTATATACAAGGGGCGGAGCCAGGAATGGGAGTGGTAAAATATGAATACATTAAAGCTCAAGTAATAAGTTAACCCCTGATGTTCCATATATACATTATTTACACATTAGAGAATAAGGCATTTACATCTGACAGTCCTAATGGGGGAAGCAAACTTTCTATGCCTTTTTTTTTTCCCCAGTTCCACAATATCTGTTTTGAATCCTGTTTCTCCCCAGAGCATAAAAGAACGTACTTGCTTCTTTTTATATTTATTACAATTGGGAATCACCCGGAATGAAATACGGCCTTGCAAATGCAACCTTGTAAAAAGATTGATCTCTCCATGCATTCTAATATTAGCTGGATCCAGTGCAAACTGGTGGAATGGCTGCTGTTTTTTTTTTTTCCTTTCTTTCTCTCCCCCCATTAAAAAAATTAAAGCAATTTCACAAATGAAGCCATCTCTGGGAACGAGACGGGCTAAGAATTCCTAATTTAATAAAGAGGGTGGAGGGGGGGCGAGGAAATCCATCAGGGCAATTAATTTAATTGAAAAGCACTGCAGAGGAGAGGGAGCCAAAAAAGAATTATAAAAAAAAAAATGCATTTACTCCTGACAGGAGCGAAGTAAAAAAGAAATATACAATATCTGGGCATTTTGGCTCCTACTTCCTGCTGCTCTCAGTGCTTTTAGCCTTTTGGCTGTACGCCCAGGGGCCAACAAGCTCCACGTCCTTTTTTTTTCCACACAGATTTCTTCTTTTCCGGACATTTAGGGGGGTCCCCGTTACAAAAGTAGAGGGAGAAGCTGGAGCAGGGCCTTAAATTTTTTTTGGGGGGGGGCTTCTTCAGTGAAGAAAAAACCGATTAGACCTGATCCACAGGTTCACCTTTTATTTTGGCCGTGCAAAATTCACCCAATTGAATGTGGTGGGGTTTGTGCGAGCACATTCCTCGATATACTATATATTGTGTCTGGAAAAATCAAATTGCACCCATCCATGGCGGTACTGTGGTTTGACAAAAATGATTATTTGAGGCATGTATCTCAAGCAAAGCTGGTTAGTTGGGAGGTTTAGTACAGAAAGAGCTCAGCCTATGGGACTGGAGGATAAAACATATGAAGAACGGGTGCAGGAACTGGGTATGTCTAGTTTAATGAAAAGAAGGACTAGGGGAGACATGATGGCAGTCTTCCAATATCTCAGGGGCTGCCCCAAAGAAGAGGGAGTCAAGCTATTCTCCAAAGCACCTGAAGGCAGGACAAGAAGCAACGGATGGAAACTAAGCAAGGAGAGAATCAACCTAGAACTAAGGAGGAATTTTCCTGACAGAACAATTAACCAGTGGAACAACTCGCCACCAGAAGTTATAAATACTCCAACACTGGAAGTTTTTAAGAAGTGATTGGACTGAAATGGTGTAGGATTTCCTGCCTAAGCAGGGGGTTGGACTAGAAGATCTCCAAGGTCCCTTCCGATTCTGTTATTCTATATTCTATACCTATGGTGTGCCAGATAAGACCAAGAAAATCTCTAAATTGTGTCCGGTCAGATAGAGATACCAGAAACATAAAGGCAAAAAATATTCCATGTCAAACCACACTTGCCAGATCTAGAGTACCAAATTAGACTAGGAAAATAACAGTAAAAAAATGAGACCAAAAGGAACAGACTTACAGGCAAATTCATAAATGCATACCAAGTGTCTTTTCATCTTGTGATATAGACTGTTGATTTCTGAATAATTATCTTTATCTTTCTCTTCTTTATCTTTTATTTGATTGGTATACCGCCCTACTCCCGAAGGACTCAGGGCGGTGAACAGCCAACAATAAAATACATACATACAAAATATAAAAAGCAGAAATAAAATCGAATTAAATAATTTGGCCCAGACAGATTAAAACCCCAATCAATTTAAAACAGATTTAAACTTTTGAGTATTAAAGATATTAAAAATATTAAAAATTGTTTAAAAAGACAATTTTATTATAAATAAATCCATACATACTCTCTCTGGCTCATATCTGAGCTTTGTCTCGAAGCCGTAAACGGACATTCGCCTCCAATGAGCCTCTGCAATATGGGAATAGCAGCATCCTAAAATCCTAGGAAGTTCTTGAAAAGGAGCAGAAAGCGCTCTACAAATGCAAATTTGTAAAGCGTGCAGTGCAGTATAAGTCTTAATGCTGTGTTGGCTGTCAGCCAGGAGATGGCGCTATAGTTTATTTTTACCCAGACCTTAAACTTTTTCCCCAGCCTGTCCCAACTCATTCTCACCCCTCCCGCCCTCTCCTTTTTCCATGGCACACATCTGTTTTTCCCCCCTTTTCATAAAAAAACAGCCTAGAGTTAGAAGAGGATGTTGCGTTCAAAAGAGAACCCTAAGGAGCCTCTGCTTCACCTGTGGAATTCATTGCCACAAGGTGTAGGGATGGCCCGCTAACTTGGAGAGCTTGCAAAGGGGAAACGGGATGAATGTGGAGACTCAACGGTATCTCCACAAAGACCAATCTGGTGATTGTTTCGTTAACAGGAAGCTCTGAGCCACCGGAAATTTTCTTTTAATTATCAGCCAAACTCTGTTCCCTGACATTAAATTCCACCCCTTGGTCACCAGTCTTGTCTGCTGGGCCTACCATGATATTCAGCATCCACACACAACCTCTCTTCTCTCTATTTTTGAGGGACCAGGCAATTGCCAGTGTCTGCATCCCTTCAGGGCCTCTGCTGTGACTTTCCACAGCATTTCTTCCATCCTTCCTTCCTTCTTTCTATTTCTTTTTTTTTATTTCTTTCCTTCCTTCCTTCTTTCTCTCTCTCTCTCTCTCTCCCTTCCTTCCTCCTTCCTTCCTTTCTCATTCTTTGTTCTTTCTCTCCCTTCCTCCTTCCTTCCTTCCTCTCTCTTTCTTTCCTTCTTTCTTTCTCTTTCTTTCCTTCCTTCCTTCTTTCTTTCCTTCCTTCTTTCTTTCTCTCCCTTTCCTTCCTTCCTTATTTCTTTTTCCTTCCTTCCTTCTTTCTTTCTCTCTCCCTTCCTTCCTCCTTCCTCCCTTCCTTTCTCTTTCTTTCTTTCTCATTCTTTTTTCTTTCTCTCCCTTCCTCCTTCCTTCCTTCCTCTCTCCTTCTTTCCTTCCTTCTTTCTTTCTCTCTCCCTTCCTTCCTCCTTCCTCCCTTCCTTTCTCTTTCTTTCTTTCTCATTCTTTTTTCTTTCTCTCCCTTCCTCCTTCCTTCCTTCCTCTCTCCTTCCTTCCTTCCTTTTTTCTCTCTTTCTTTCTTTCTTTCTTTCCTTCTTTCTTTTTCTTTCTTTTTCTTTCCTTCTTTCTCTCTGTCTTTCTTTCCTTCCTTCTCTTTCTTTCTTTCCTTCCTTCCTTCTTTTTATTTCTTTTCCTTCCTTCCTTCCTTCTTTCTCTCTTCCTTCCTTCTTCCTTCCTTTCTCCTCCCCTTTCTTTCTTTCTTTCTTTCTTTCTTTCTTTCTTTCTCTTTCAGTCATGTCACTCTTCCAAGCATATTAACTCTGCATTTTATCCTTCTAATCCCCTTGTACCCAAAGACAAAAGGTAAAGTGAACAAGATTTCAACCCATTTTGGAAGGGAGATTCCCAAAAGGCATCTCTGCCCGACCTCCCAAAATTTTGATCTGCCCGATGAGATGCTAATTGTCAGGCTTAAGGACACAGCAGAAAAGGAAAAAAGGTCAGGGAGGGCAGAGGGAAAAATAAAGAAGTTTCTAGACGCGTTGCAAATTCCTTACAAGTATTTCCTCCCCCCCCCCCCCGATACGAAGCCTGCTCGTGGATACGTGGGGTATTGTCGCAATGTATGTGGGGTTTTAATTTCCATATTTTCCAGCAAGGAATTATTGAGGCAGGTAGGACAATCATGCCTCTCTATTATATTCAAAATGGAAATGAAAACTTTAATGGTAGACGACCAATGGCCTTTTAATACTGCCATCTGTGAATCTAATCTATTCGGCTTCTGTCTGTGTGAACATTATAATAGAAGTGCACATAAGTAAGTGCATATAAGTATGACACCTAGAGTACTGCATCCAGTTTTGGTCACCACACTATAAAAAAGATGTTAAGACTCTAAAAAAAGTGTAGAGAAGAGCAACCAGGAGGATTAGGGGACTGGAGGCTAAAACATACGATGAACGGTTGCAGGAACTGGGCCTGACTAATCTAGTGAAGAGAAGGACCAGGGGAGACAGGATAGCAGTCTTCCAATATTTGAGGGGCTGCCACAGAGAGGAGGGAGTCAAAGCTATTTTCCAAGACACCTGAAGGCCAGACAAGGAATAATGGATGGAAACTGACCAAGGAGAGATTCAACCTGGAAATAAGGAGAAATTTTCTGACCGTGAGAGCAATCAACCCATGGAACAGAAGTTGCCTTTGGAAGTTGTGGGAGCTTCATCCCTGGATGCTTTCAAGAAGAGACTGGACTGCCATCTGTCAGTAATGGTGTAGGTTCTCCTGCTTGGTCCCTTCCAACTCTGTTAATCTGTATCTAGATATCCACGATGCAGATGAGGTCTCCTATCTGTACATTCACCAACTCAAAGCATTCCAAAAGTATTTACTAGAGAAAATAGTTCCCACAAGCCTGGCATTCCAAATGTAGAAATATGCGCCTTCCCCCTGATCAAGCCTCGATGGTAAATATTTGCTCCGAAGTCACTTGATGGACTTTAATCCCTGTTCGTATCACTTCTTCCGCAATCTAATGATAGAAGCCCGTATTACATGATTGCATCTGTGGCAGAGGCAGGGAAAAACTTCGCCTCTCAGCATGGTTCCTGGATAGCGTGATTGCTTGAGCAAAGATTAGGAAGAGAGGGGGGAAAAAATGTAATTTCTTTCTGAGTTCCTAGAAGGAGGAGGGCGAGGGTAGGGGATGAGATCAAAGGGAGGTCGGCTACAGGAGGTTAGATTTTGACTGAAGGTGAGGAGAAGTGAGTGACTCAACAGGGCAATCAATATCGGAAGATTAGAGGCTTTTAAACCAAGATGGAAGAAAGAACCTGTCTCTTAAACTACCCTAACTCTTCTCTTCCCCCCCCAAGTTTTTTTATCTTTTTAAAAAAATTTTACAAACATATCAATGTGTGAATAGTGCGGAACCTGGTTATCATGCATTCTAATATGAATAAAACTAGTAAAGTTAATCCTACTTATTACATTCAATCAACTTATATATTTCTAATAGTAATAATACACATTTATATTAAGTTACAGTCTATCATTATTCAATTATTCCATATTTTCTCTTGCTATTGCTTTTATTTTATTATATAAAAGTGTATACACTAATATTCCCCCCCTCTCTTATTTCTATCTCTTATTCTAACTTTTCATCCTGTCACCCTTATATTAAAAAAAAAAAAACATTTTCTTTCTATCCTACCTAACTTCTATGGAAACTGATCAACCTGGAAATAAGGAGGAATTTTCTGATAGGGAGAACAATCAACCGATGGAACAGAAGTTGCCTTCAGAAGTTGTGGGAGCTTCATCACTGGAGGCTTTCAAGAAGAGACTGGACTGCCGATTGTCAGAAATGGTGTGGGGTCTCCTGCTTGGGAGTGGGGTTAGACTAGATGACCTACAAGGGTCCCTTCCAATTTTGTCCAATCTGTCATCTGTTAACTACAAGTCCCCTCATCCTGAACCATATTGGCTGGTACTACGTGGGCATTTGAAGGGCCTCCATTCCACTATAGGCGTGGTTACTAGAAATGTTGCTTGTGCTAAGTTCAGTTTAAAACTTAAGAGTGGGTAGAATTTGGTTAAATATTACCCTGCCTGTCCGTGAAACCAGCCGTCCCACGAGTTGAATGCGTGGCCATCCGTCAGGGAAGCAGATTTTGCAGATTCCTGAAACTTGTCCTGGCTTCGATATGATGACCTCTAAAACCCCTTCCCACGTTTTAAGAGTTTGGCTCGGCTCCCACCTTGCATGAGTCACCATGAAACTATCATGCCTTTGCCTGATTTAGTTTAATGCAGTACGCCAAGCCTATAAATCATAGTTTACGGTTGAATGCCATGCGAGAAGCCAGCGAAAAGCACATTACTCATTAGGCCACGATTCTCCCAGCCATCACTTAACAAGACATGTCCTTTCTATCATTTCTCTTCTTGGGTTAACTTTGGTGATTAATAATATTTTCAACCTGCCTCCCGTTCCCTGCAATTGTGAAGACCCGAGGCGTGGCACGAAAGCAACAGAGCCAGAGAACAGGTCTAACTGCCCTTTACTGTTCTAACGGTGCCCCCAGACATTCCCACATTCACTACAAGTCCTGGAGCAGGGGCAGGTTTCAAAACCCGTTGCTACTGATTCGCTCGTGGGCACATACACGCTTGCACACGTGCAACAGATCTAACTCTCCACAGAAGTGTCCGGGTAGGTGGGAGGAGCCTCCCACCGCTGCTACTGATTCGCCTGATCCGGGGCGAACCGGTAGCAACTCACCACTATCCTGGAGCAAAGCTCTCGCACTAGCGAAGCAGGCAACCTGGCAAGCCCCACAAGACAGAGTACAGCAATCTCCAGGCATCGGCAAGTGCACACGAGGCTCCACAGATTCAGCGCTTGTTCCTGACAAATGCCCCTCCCACTGGCACCTCCTTACATCTCAGTCCCCAGGCGTGCCTTGTGAAAGGGGGACGGGGCACTCTCCTCCCTCGTAACCGGCTCAGTCTGCGTCGTTCTTGGCTTCTCTCTTCCCTCCATGCTCTAGGATCAGGAGGGGGCAGTCCCTGCTCTTCTCCTGAGCTCTATCTCTCCTACTCCTCCCTGTCTGCAAGCCTTTCTGATCCTGAAAAGAACTGACTGTGCCCTTCTCCAGTTTCCTCCAAGGCCAACGGAGCCGCCCTCTCCATCTGTCAGTTCTTGTTCCAGCTCATCTTCCCCCACAGATTCAGACTCCAATGGGGGGCATGACGGTAATGTTCTGGAGTTTGTATGGGTAAGGATGAGGATGATGTACCATCATCAAATTAGTGCTGATTTTTAGTGACCACAGAGGTATACCTTCTGCAGGATGGTCTCTCCCCAACTTGGTCCTACAGGTCTCTTCTGGTGGCAAGTTGTTCGACGGGTTAATTGTTCTCACTGTCAGGAAGTTCCTCCTTAGTTCTAAGTTGCTTCTCTCCTTGATGAGTTTCCACCCGTTGCTTCTTGTCCTGCATTCAGGTGCTTTGGAGAAGAGCTTGACTCCCTCTTCTTCGGGGCAGCCCCTGAGATATTGGAAGACTGCTATCATGTCTCCCTTCGTCCTTCTTTTCATTAAACTAGACATAACCCAGTTCTTGCAACTTTTATTTCTAATTTTCATAATTATTCTCTAACCATTGATAAAATAACTCCCATATGCTATAATAGTCAGATTCTTCCTTTTCTTTCAGTGCAAGTGCTGATCTATTCATTTCTGCACATTCTAATATTTTCTTAATCGCATTCTCATCCGAAGGGATCTCTTCACTTTTCCAATTTTGTGCAGTTTCCTTTTCAGAAGTGCATGTGGCATGTTGCAGCTTTTAGAGTAAAACAGTTTTGTGGGCCTTTGCGTTTTTTTGGTAATCCAATGACAATTCAGAAAATCCTGCAAAGTTTGACTGAACAGATGCCTCTCTACCAGGAAATGTTAAAAGCACAGAAAGTGTCCCAAAAGAGGTTTTTTTTTCCCCCAAGAGGCAACTGGATTTTCTGGCTTTTTTTTTTTTTTGAAGACATTTTGCTTCTCATCCAAGAAGCTTCTTCTGCTCTGACTGGATGGCAGGGAACGGAAGGATTTATATTCCTCGCAGACCACTGGTCATTTGCATTATTTTAGAGGGTCGTTGAGGCCACTTGGAGGTTTATCTGTGTTACCCTGAAAAATTCTTCCATTCCCCACCATCCAGTCAGAACTGAAGAAGCTTCTTGGATGAGAAGTGAAACGTCTTCAAAAGAAAAACCAGAAAGTCCCAGTTGCCTCTTGGAAAAAAAAATATACACCTTCCATGGCCTGGATGACTGAGAATCTCCATAGACACACAGAAAGTTGTGTTTGTGTGTCTCTGGGTGTGCAAATTAACAAGCCCTATGGGGAAGAAATGGAGATAGTGACAGATTTTATTTTCCTGGGCTCCAAGATCACCACAGATGGGGACTGCAGCCAAGAAATTAAAAGACGCTTGCTCCTGGGGAGGAAAGCTATGGCAAATCTAGACAGCGTACTAAAAAGCAGAGACATCACCCTGCCAACAAAAGAGCGTATAGTCAAGGCTACGGTTTTCCCAGTTGCAACGGATGGCTGTGAAAGTTGGACCATAAGGAAGGCTGAGGGCCAAAGGATGGAGGCCTTTGAACTCTGGTGCTGGAGAAGACTCCTGCGAGTCCCATGGACTGCAAGGCCATCCAACCGGTCAGTCCTAGAGGAGATCAACCCTGACTGCTCTTTAGAAGGCCAGATCCTGAAGATGAAACTCAAATCCTTTGGCCACCTAATGTGAAGGAAGGACTCCCTGGAGAAGAGCCGAATGCTGGGAACAATTGAGGGCAAAAGAAGAAGGGGACGGCAGAGAAGGAGGTGGCTGGATGGAGTCACTGAAGCAGTCGGCATGAGCTCAAATGGACTCCAGAGGATGGTAGAGGACAGGAAGGCCTGGAGGAACATTGTCCATGGAGTCGCGATGGGTCGGACACGACTTCCCGACTAACAGCAATAAATGTCATTAATCAACCCCAATGCATTCAATCCTGTTTATGGAAGAGGGGAGAATCCTTTCCCCTTTGTTGCCGAATTGTAAGAAACTCTGCATCTGTGCGTGCATATTAGTAGAAAGGAAAAAAAAAGTCTTTTTTTTTTTTTAAGAGCTGGCATTTTATCACTTCCCCTCTTCCCTGCCCCTTTTATGCTTCTGCTAATGGGAAAGGCAACAGTTACATTAAGGGTTTGGCTAAATCTCAAGATTACGACTTCCCCCCTTCAATTCTCTTTCTTCTCCTTGACGTTTGGCACCCATTAATCCTGATTTTTTTATGGATTTAAAGGAACAGCGGATTCACAGGCTGAAAATCCCACCGATTCCCTCCCCCCACTGTGGAGGGCAATGGGGAATGGGGTGGGGAGGAGAATAAAACAAAAAAAATGGGAGGACCCCCTTTTGTCTTTTGGCAAAAGACCCCCAAGAGATCCTCTGCTGTATTATTTCAAAGGTTCGGGACCCCTTGCCAGCAAATGCACGGAGATAAAAATGAATGTATATAAACATGTTTGCATGCCTTGAATCTTAATATCATCCCCTTTTTACTGGAAACAACTTTCCCAGAAACCCTAATGCCTTTTTTGTTTGTTTGTTTGTTTGAAGAGGAATCTAAAACTGGATTTTATTCCTTTTGCAAAACTTCTCCCACCCCCCCTCTCCCACCGGTTTAACACATTCATGATGTCTACCTACCAAGTGGAGTTTTGCACAAGAGATCCAATTTGGGGACTCCTGACAGGACAGAGACAGAGGTTCAGAGTAGCTACTTACTCTGCTGGGGATAACACCGATGGTTAAAACACACAAGCACTAATTCACTCTTCCAGCCCGAAGTTGTTCCTTTCCCAGTTTTGGCCTTTTCAATGTAGTGTTCTGTCCATTTGAGGTTGTTGTTAGTTGCAAAGTCATGTCCGACCCATCGCGACTCCATGGACCACGTTCCTCCAGGCCTCCCTGTCTTCTACCATCCTCCGGAGTCCATTTAAGCTCACGCCGACTGCTTCAGTGACTCCATCCAGCCTCCTTCTCTGTCGTCCCCTTCTTCTTTTTGCCCTCCATCACTCCCAACATTAGGCTCTTCTCCAGCGAGTTCTTCCTTCTCATTAGGTGGTCAAAGGATCTGAGTTTCCTCTTCAGGATCTGGCCTTCTAAAGAGCAGTCAGGGTTGATCTCCTCTAGGACTGACCTTGGATGGCCTTGCAGTCCAAGGGACTCGCAGGAGTCTTCTCCAGCACCAGAGATAAACATAAATCTTCAAATCCTCTTTTGAGGATTTCTTGTAGCAGCATGCAATCTTCGCTTTTTAGACATCTGGCCTTAATTCCCTCCCTCTCCTTGCCTAAATAATTGATAGGACTTCTGTGAAATTTCCAGATTTCCCCCAGCCTGTTATTCTTGGATCTGCAGGTGATTCAACACACCATCTGCCATTCATAAGGAGTTCGACAGGCTGCCAGAACTGATGTTACAATACAGATGGTTCTGTGGTTGCTGGGCTCGGCATGCTTGACAGGATCCACCTTTAAGATCTGTAAATCGTGGTTAAGAAGTTAGTGGATTGTGTGAATCAAGCCACTACTGGCCTGCGCAGTAGATTACGAGCAGAACAAGTCACGGTTGAGCACAGGTTGGGAAACCATGAAGCATGGATCAGTAGCCGGCTGACTCATAGCTGTTCCCAGTTGAGATATTTTCCCTTGTTTCTTCCTGGAGAAGACTCTTAGGAAAAGAACTCAAATCTGGTTGTTTGTTGTTGTTGTTAGTTGCGAAATCGTGTCCGACCCATCATGACCCCATGGACCATGTTCCTCCAGGCCTTCCTGTCCTCTACCATCCTCTGGAGTCCATTTAAGCTCATGCCGACTGCTTCAGTGACTCTATCCAGCTACCTCCTTCTCTGTCGTCCCCTTCTTCTTTTTGCCTTCCATCGTTCCCAGCATTCGGCTCTTCTCCAGGGAGTCCTTCCTTCTCATTTGGTGGCCAAAGGATTTGAGTTTCCTCTTCAGGATCTGGCCTTCTAGAGAGCAGTCAGGGTTGATCTCCTCTAGGACTGACCGGTTGGATGGCCTTGCAGTCCAAGGGACTCGCAGGAGTCTTCTCCAGCACCAGAGTTCAAAGGCCTCCATTCTTTGGCGCTCAGCCTTCCTTATGGTCCAACTTTCACAGCCATCCGTTGCAACTGGGAAAACCATCACCTTGACTATACGCTCTTTTGTTGGCAGGGTGATTTCTCTGCTTTTTAGTACGCTGTCTAGATTTGCCATGGCTGTCCTCCCCAGGAGCAAGCGTCTTTTAATTTCTTGGCTGCAGTCCCCATCTGCGGTGATCTTGGAGCCCAAGGAAAATAAAATCTGTCGCTACCTCCATTTCTTCCCCATCTATTTGCCAGGAATGGAGAGGGCCGGACGCCATGATCTTAGTTTTCTTAACGTTGAGTTTCAAGCCAACTTTTGCACTCTCCCTTCTTCATCCGCATCAAGAGGCTCCTTAGTTCCTCTTCTGCTGGTTTGTAAAAATGGCTAATGGACAGTCAAAACGTCCCCTCTGTCAAATCTCTTGCTGCATCTCTCTAAAATGGGAACGATGAAGGATGAACGATGAAGGAGTTTCAGGATTTGTCTATGGAGATTCTCAGCCATCCAGGTCATAGTTGTGACAAGGATGCTTTTCCCCCACCCCAAAAAAAGACAACTGGACTATTTTTTTGTCCTTGAGGAAGACGTTTCCCTTCTCATCCAAGAAGCTTCTTCAGTTCTGGACTGAAGAACTGAAAAAGCGTCTTGGACGAGAAGCGAAATTGTTTTCCTCAAGAAAAAAAATAAAACCATAGTCCAATTGCCTTTTTTGGGGGGCGGGGGGAAGAGGTATCTTTGTGACAATTTCAGGATTCTTTTTACAATTCTGAAATTTAAAATAATAATAATAATAATAATAATAATAATAATAATAATAATAATGCACTTGGTCCACAACACACCTGACATAACAATAGTTGAAAAGAAAAAAAAAGTATGGTTCATTGACATTGCAATACCTGGTGATGCACGGACTGAAGATAAGCACCAAGAAAAAATCACAAAGTACCGGGACTTACAAATTGAAGTTGAGCGACTGTGGAAAAAGAAATCGTGTGTTGTCCCGATTGTAATCGGAGCCCTTGGAGCAATACCCAAAGGGCTACCCCGCTATTTAGAAATTCTAAATTTGCCGGACTTGAACATTTTGACTCTACAAAAAACCACCTTACTTGGAACAGCTGACATCCTCCGACGATACCTTAACAGTTCCTAGGTCCTTGGTTAGGACTCGAGCTGCTGAGCTATTAACCAGCCTCAAAGGCTGTGAATCTCACTAAAGATTAACAATAGTATTTTTTAAAAAAAAATAATTTTGATTTATATACTGCCCTTCTCCGGAGACTCAGGGCGGCTTACAGTGCGTTAAGCAATAGCCTTCATACTTTTGTATATTTATACAAAGTCAGCTTATTGCCCCCACAAACTGGGTCCTCAATTTACCTACCTTAGAAAGGATGGAAGGCTGAATCAACCTTGAGCCTGGTGAGGTTCGAACTTACAGTAATTGCAGACAGCTGGTGTTAATCACAATGCTATCAATCTGCTGAGCCACCAGATTATTATTATTATTATTATTACGGTGCCAATCAGTCTCCTAGGGCATCTTCTCTTTCTCTTTTAAAATATTATTTTATTGACATTTAATACTTTAAAGTTCATGACATATGCGTCCTCTATTTCCTCAAGGACCTTTGCTTTTTTTCCCCCCTCTGGTTATCTCAATTATTTTTCTGTGGCTTTCCGGCGTTCTTCCATCCACCCGAGGAATTAAAAAAAAAAATCCATTTTGTATGATGCGGCAGGGAAAAGTGGTGGGAGAGGAGAAGGGGGTGGGCAGGAAACATTTTTATTTCACTGTTATTAGCCTCCGACAGTGTAACTAACTTTCCTATCTTATAAAAAGATAGATTGCCCATTGAAGCATTTTTTTTTTTTTACTTCTCTCAATTAATCCCAACCATAATACTAATAAATCCGGCAGGAGCTGTAATTAAATACAGCCAGCCTTAGGCACCTACAGGATGTCAAGAGAAATGGTGGAGAGAAATATTTTCTTCTTTGGAGCGGTTGAAGACGGATGTAATCCGTGATTTCTCCGAAGGAAGAGATGAATGTCAAAGGTTGGGATGTTAAATCTTTCTGGGGTTGCATTTTTTCCTTCTTCTTTCATTTTTTAAAATTCTGTTCATCCGCATTTGGCTACCTGTTAGGATGGCAATCGCATGATGAGCAAGACATTCATTCTGGCGCAATTTTAAAATGAGTTTTGAAAATGAGAGAATCTGAAGAGTAACGGTCTAGCAGAGTTGGAAGCAAGGGTGAAATCCAGCAGGTTCTGGAGAACCGGCAGCGGAAATTTTGAGTAGTTCAGAGAACCGGCAAATAACACCTCTCACTGGCCCCAGAGTGGGGTGGGAATGGAGATTTTGCAGTATCCTTCCCCTGGAGTGGGGAGGGAATGGGGATTTTGCAGTATCCTTCCCCTGGAGTGGGGAAGGAATGGGGATTTTTCAGTATTCTTCCCCTGGAGTGGGGAGGGAATGGAGATTTTGCACTAGCCTTCCCCCAGGAGTGGGGAGGGAATGGGGATTTTGCAGTATCCTTCCCCTGGAGTGGGGAGGGAATGGGGATTTTGCAGTATTCTTCCCCTGGAGTGGGGAGGGAATGGAGATTTTGCACTATCCTTCCCCCAGGAGTGAGGCTGGGACAAGTCACGGGAGCTCACCCCGTTACGCGGCACACTAGGGATTCGAACCCCTGAACTGCCGACCTTTCGATCAACAAGCTCAGCGTCTTAGCCACTGAGCCACAGCTGTAAAATTCCTTCCCAAAATTTTTGAGGGGAATCTAACCAGAGGTGGGTTTCACATCATTCTACCACCGCTTCGCTGCGGTGGTAGAAGCTCCCACCGAAAATGGGAGCTTCGTGTATGCGTGAAGGTTCGAATCCCTAGTGCTGCGTAACAGGGTGAGCTCCCGTGACTTGTCCCAGCTTCTGCCAACCTAGCAGTTCGAAAGCAGGTAAAAAATGGAAGTAGAAAAATAGGGACCGTCTTTGGTGGGAAGGTAACAGTGTTCCGTGCACCTTTGGCATTGAGTCATGCCGGCCACATGACCACGGAGGCGTCTTCGGACAGCGCTGGCTCTTCAGCTTTGAAACGGAGATGAGCACCGCCCCCTAGAGTCAGGAACGACTAGTACCTATGCACGAGGGAAACCTTTACCTTTTCAGGGCAGTAGAGATAGGCTCATATAATACGTAATTCCAACATTGATTTCTCTGTTTGGACCAACAAATTTAGAGAAGGTGATTTTCTGAATACCTGAAGAGAATGTTTGCACAGTGGGGTTAGTCAGCTTGGAAAGATTTGGGAGATTCCAGCTGATAACACATTAACCTCATTAGTTTTGTGTGTGGTTTTAGATGTGTGTGCTAATCCAGCCTTTTTTAAAAAAATTAGTTTGTGATTCATTGCATTTTGGGATTCCGGAAAGTGGGTTAACTCATCTGCTGGGTTAAACTTGCAGGCTCCTTGGAGCAACTGCGGCATAGAAAATGCTCGATTTTTAAAAAAGGATTTCTTAGTTCTCAGCTTTCTGTTTTTTTTTTTTTTTTGTATGCAAATCAGGACTGCAATTATTTGAATTTTTTTTTTCTTTTTTCCTTTCTTTCGGCTCCTTGTTTACATTCCACATCCTGGGCCTGAGTGGGTTCACATGCCCCCTTGTGATATTTTGAAAAGAAAATACTTTTAATTTGAAAGTTGTGTTTGCCGGAAGGTCTTCATTTTGAGTGGCGGGTCGAGTGATGTTAGGCACACGCTTGCAATCTTCTGAACTTCCTGGTGTGTGGGTGGTGGTGAAATTCAATTTTTTTTTACTACCGGTTCTGTGGGTGTGGCTTGGTGGGCGTGGTGTGGCTTGGTGGGTGTGGCTTGGTGGGCGTGGCAGGGGAAGGATACTGCAAAATCCCCATTCCCCCCATACTCCAGGGGAAGGATACTGCAAAATCCCCATTCCCACCCCACTTCTGGGGGAAGGATATTGCAAAATCTCCATTCTCACCCCACTCTGGAGCCAGCCAGAGGTGGTATTTGCTGGTTCTCTGAACTACTCAAAATTTCTGCTACCGGTTCTCCAGAATCTGTCAGAACCTGCTGGATTTCACCCCTGTGTGTGTGCCTGAGCTGAATTTGGGCAAAAAGATGAGTGTTATCTGGATTTTTTAAAAAAGATGTAGTGTATTGTTTCATAAACGGATGTGGAGACTCTGGAAAGAGTGCAGAGAAGAGCAACAAAGATGATTAGGGGACTGGAGGCTAAAACATACAAAGAACGTTTGCAGGAACTGGGTATGGCTAGTTTAATGAAAAGAAGGAATAGGGGAGAGATGATAGCAGTCTTCCAATATCTCAGGGGCTGCCCCAAAGAAGAGGGAGCCAAGCTATTCTTCAAAGCACCTGAGGGCAGGACAAGAAGCAACGGGTGGAAACTAATCAAGGAGAAAAGCAACTTAGAACTAAGGAGAAATTTTCTGACAGTGAGAACAATTAACCGGTGGAACAACTTGCCACCAGAAGTTGTGAATGCTCAAACACTGGAAGTTTTTAAGATGTTGGATAACCCTTTGTCTGAAGTGGTGTAGGGTTTCCTGCCTAAGCAGGGGGTTGGACTAGAAGACCTCCAAGGTCCCTTCCAACTCTGTTTATTCTATTCTATTTGGGACAGAAGAAGGGACAGAGGGAAGTTTAGTCTGAAGTATGTTGCCTACACAGCTACAATCCTCTTCTTTGGGTGCCCGAAGAAAAAGATCCCATTTCTCTGTTCAAATTATCGGTTTATTTGCAGTTCTGGGATAAAAGTAACACAGAGGCCTATATTTTCCATTCACGCTCCCGGTGTTTACACTTTTACATAGCCCTTAAAACAGCTTGGGGATATCTGTCAACCATCAAGCCAGCCAATTTGTCAATACGCTTGCAAAGCTCTCCCAGATGACTAAACAGTTAAAACAAGATTTTTTTTTTTTCCCCCAGTGCAAGTTTTCTTGTTTCAATCAAGCCTCGCGTCTTTTGAGAAAAATATTTGCGCTGGGTTCAAACGGAGGCACCGTTTCCTTACGACGTGCACTTTTTAATCTGTTTAAAATTCTGCCTTTGACGTTGGACATTTGCAAAGTGTTTGGGGCTTTGCTTGCAACCTTCCCAACTCCCTAGAGGGCCGTCCCTGGGAGACCGATCCCGCCTGCTTGGATAATGATTTTCCGGATAACTAAATTTATTAATGGGAGCTGGAATATGTTCTGAAGGAAGGGAGAAAGGGAACGTTAGCCAGAAGTTGATGCGTGTACTTGCCAAACAAGTAGAGAGATAATCGCATTTGTTTTCTCAGCTGAGGCCCACAGGAAAGTACTGCAGTTTTTTTCCCCCAGTTTTTTGAGTACAGTTCCAGCCCTTTTTTGGGGGATTTTATTATTGTGTTTGCTGCCATTTACATTTATTATCATTATTCACATTTTTGACAACATGCTTCTTTTATCTGGGGCCGCCCTTCACATGTACTGGATTGCAGCTCCCATTAATGGCCCAGCTGGATGAGGAAGATGGGTGCTTGTTTCTCTGTGTTTCAGAAGGAAGCTGGCTTAATCTTGGGCTGTTAAAACAAGCTACAGCCAAAACCACATCCTTTCTGAAAATGTATCTACTGCGATGGTTGCATGTTTTAGCCCTTCTCGTTTAGTGGATTAGGCGGTCCAGCTAGTTAAACGATCCCTAATTCCTTGCATTTATTCCAGGGGTGCTATTCAGCAGATTCTGACAAGTTCTGGAGATCCAGTAGCGGAAATTTTGAGTAGTTCGGAGAACCGGCAGATACCACCTCTGGCTGGCCCCAGAGTGGGGAGGGAATGGGGGTTTTGCAGCATCCTTCCCTTGCCATGCCCACCAAGCCACACCCACAGAACCGGTGGTTGCAAAATCCCCCTTCTTTCTCCACTCCAGGGGAAGGATACTGCAAAATGAGCATCGCCTCCTTCAAAGCCCCGCCCCCTCCCTCCCTCTCCAGGACAAGACACTTTGGGGTGTGGCCTCTCCCCCTCCCTCCCTCCCTCTTCAGGACAGGACACTTTGGGGGTGTCGCCTCCTCCCCTCCCTCAAAGCCCCACCCCTTCCCTCCCTCCCTCTTCAGGACAGGACATTTTGGGGGTGTCGCCTCCTCCCCTCCCTCAAAGCCCCACCCCTCCCCTCCCTCCCTCTTCAGGACAGGACATTTTGGGGTGTCACCTTCCCCCCTCCCTCAAAGCCCCTCCCCCTCCCTCCCTCTCCAGGACAGGACACTTTGGGGGTGTCACCTCCTCCCCTCCCTCAAAGCCCCTCCCTCCCTCCCTCTCCAGGACAGGACACTTTGGGGTGTCACCTCCCCCCTCCTTCAAAGCCTCTCCCCTTCCCTCCCTCTCCAGGACAAGATACTTTGGGGTGTCGCCTCCTCCCCTCCCTCAAAGCCCCTCCCCCTCCCTCCCTCCCCAGGACAAGATACTTTGGGGTGTCGCCTCCCCCACTCTCTCAAAGCCCCTCCCCCTTCCTAGGACAAGACACTTGGGGCGTCTCCTCCTCCCCTCCCCCCTCCGCCCAGCCCAGCGAGCCCGATCCTTGCCAAAGGGCCCAGCGGGGGCAGGCGGAACGCCGGGCGACAAGAGAGCCGGCGCCTCCCTCCCTCCCTCCCTCCTTCCCTCCCGCCCAAAGGCAAGCGGCGTCCGAGCCGCGGGGCTCCGCCTTTCTCGCCCGCCCACCCTTCTCCGGGGCCTTGGAACCCAACGCCGCCTCCAGCGCCTGCAACCTTGGCAAGTCACATCACGTGCGGCATCGGCGGCGCGATTAGCCATTAACCGGCGAGCGGAGTCGGGGGGTCCAGCGGCGGGCAGGGGGCGGTCTCTCTCGCTCTCCCCTTTGCCGGAATCCCCCCCTTCCAAGCCCGCCTCTCTCTCTCTCTCTCTGTCCCTCCCGCGGCTGCAGAGGCGGGCAGCGCAGCCCGGCTTTCTCTCTCTCTCTCTCTGTATCTCTCTCTCTCTCTTTTTTCTCTCTCTCTCTCTTTCCCTCCTTCCTTCCTTCCTCCTCCTCCGCAATTCAGATCGCCTGCAAACCGCTCTCCCGCCGGAGCCACCTTCCCAGCTCAGCTTGAGCCGGGGAAGGGGACGGAGCTCTCGGGCCGGCCACGCCACCTTTCCTTCCCTCCCCCAGCCCGTCTTTCATTTTTCTTTTCCTTTTTTTTTCCTTCCTTCCTCCGCCTCCCCTTCCTCCTTCCCTCCTTCCCGATCTCTCTCTCTCGCTCTCTCTCTTTCTCTTTGCGCGCCTCCCGCAAACTTAGGATCGGAAAGAGGGCAAACTCCAGCTTTTCCCACCGCCGGCTCTCTATTGTTGCCGCGATGCGGCGGGCGAAGGCTTCCTCCGGATCGCCCTCCGCCAACGCCGCCGCCGCCGCCAGCCTGCTTCCTCCTCCGCTGCTGTTTTTGCTGCTCTTGCTGGCATCGGGGCCGGCCCGCGGCAACCGGAGCTGTCCGGAGAAAGAGCTGGAACGGCGGGAGGAGGAAGCCAACGTCGTGCTCACCGGCACCGTGGAGGAAATCTTCAACGTCGATCCGGTGCACCAGACCTACTCGTGCAAGGTAACGCGGGGCAGCGGCTGGTGGGGGCGGGGGTGGAGGAGAGAGAGAGATACAGAGAGAGAGAGAGAAAGAAAGAGAGAGAGATATACAGAGAGAGAGAGACAGAGAGAGAGAGGGAGAGAGAGAGAGATACAGACAGAGAGAGACAGACAGAGAGAGATACAGAGAGAGAGAGAGAGAAAGAGAGAGATACAGACAGAGAGAGACAGAGAGGGAGGGAGAGATAGAGAGATACAGACAGAGAGAGAGAAAGAGAGAGAGAGATAAACAGAGGGAGAGATAGAGAGATACAGACACACACACACACACACACACACACACACAGAGAGAGAGAGAGAGAGAGAGAGAGAGAGAGAAGCCTAGTTCCTCACGCAGGCGCACACCCGCGGTGGGAAATTTTGGGGAGGGGGAGGCTTGCTTTCTTCCTTCCCAGTCCGAACTTTTACTCCCCGGAGGGGGGAGGAAATGGGAGGAAAAGGTCGGTTGCACGGCCCCACTTGTTGCTTTCCGATCTCCCCCCCCCTCCGGTCTCTGGTTAGGAGGAAAGAAAGAAAAAGAAGGAAGGAAGGACGAGAAAGAAAGAGAAAGAGAAAGGAAGGAAAGAAAGAAATTAAAGGAGGAAGGAAGGAAGGAAGGAAAGAAGGAAAGAAAAAGAAACGGAAGGAAGGGAGAGAGAGAAAGAGAGAAAGAGAAAGGAAGGAAGGAAAGAAAAAATAAAGAAGGAAGGAAGGAAAGAAGGAAAGAAAAAGAAACGGAAGGAAGGGAAGGAAGGAAGGGAGAGAAAGAAAGAGAAAGGAAGGAAGGAAAGAAAAAGAAACAGAAGGAAGGGAAGGAAGGAAGGGAGAGAGAGAGAGAGAAAGAGAAAAAAAGAGAAAGGAAGGAAGGAAAGAAAGAAAAAAAAATAAAAAGAAAGGAAGGAAGAATGGAAGGAAAGAAGGAAGGAAGGGAGAGAGAGAAAAAAAGAGAGAGGAAGGAAAGAAATAAAGAAAAAGAAGGAAGGAAGGAAGGAAAGAAAGAAAAGGAAGGAAAGAAAGAAAGAAGGAAGGAAGGAAAGAAAGCTGAAAAAAATCTGCTAGGTTTCTGGGCTTTTATCTTGGCAACCAGGCTCTCTTTTTTGCACCCAGGATGTCAGCGGGATTTATTTTTGCAGGACCAGACTAGTTGGGTCTGGAAGAAGTGCTTTCTTCCTTCCAGGCTGAGTTTCTCCTTCCCCCACCCCTCTTTTCCCTTCGAAGGAGCCGTCTTCTCCTGAAAGTGGCACTGAAAAAAATGAATTAAACTCCTTTTTTTAGAACGAGCTCTCTCCAAGAAATAGAGAAGAAAAGCCCCTGTTTTACGAGAGACCCTCCCCATTTTATTTTAACACTTGGCTGCTAATAAAGTCTGCCTTGGATGCTTCAATATGCCCCCCCCAATTTTTTTTTTAAAAAATAAAAACCTATCTCCCTTCCACCACGAGCCAGCAGGACATTTTGGGAGCAAACCTCCACCTTTTTTTTTCCAGCTACTCTTAAAGATACATTCTTTAAGAGGGATTCTTAAAAAAGACTTTTTAAAAAATGTTTTTAGGGACTTTAGAGAGTTTTCTTTTAAACTCTCAGCCACCAAAAACGAACGAACAAAACCAGGCACTCAGTTCCCCTTTCTTTACTGTGGAATAGTTATGCCAGATTGTGTTTCTTTCACAATCTGAATAGTTATGTAGAATAGCAATAATGTATCTACGTTAGGCACAATGTAGAACAGTTGTGTCAGATTGTGATAGAAATTGATGGATAAATGTTGTTGTTAGTTGCGAAGTCATTTTATCTCTATTTTAAATTTTGTATCTATATGTTTTATTTTATGGCTGTTCACCTGAGTCCTTCGGGAGTAGGGCGGTATACAAATTTAATAAATAAAATAAAATAAATAAATAAATAAATATCCGACCCATCGTGACCCCATGGACCACATTCCTCCAGGCCTTCCTGTCCTCTATCATCCTTCGGAGTCCACTTAAACTCTCACCCATTGCTTCAGTGACTCCATCCAGCCACCTCGTTCTCTGCCGTCCCCTTCTTCTTTTGCCCTCCATCGTTCCCAGCATTAGGCTCTTCTTCCTTCTCATTAGGTGGCCAAAGGATTTGAGTTTCATCCTCAGGATCTGGCCTCCTAAAGAGCAGTCAGGGTTGATCTCCTCTAGGACTGACCGATTGGATGGCCTTGCAGTCCAAGGGACTCGCAGGAGTCTTCTCCAGCACCAGAGTTCAAAGGCCTCCATTCTTTGGTGCTCAGCCTTCCTTATGGTCCAACTTCCACAGCCAGACATTGCAACTGGGAACCCCCTAATAATAACACAATTGATAATTGCCTGAGAATAAGTCTAAGTGAATACAACAAAACCTCTCTTCCAAGTTGAAGTCTTGATTTACACTTTGCACTAAGCCTGGGTGTGTTTTAACACTGTTTTTTTTTTTTAAAAAAAAAAAACCAGATTTGTGGGGTGAGATATAAAGTAAACCATGCATTCCTTTAAGAGCTCACCAGCAAGGCAGGACAGTGGTGTTGGTATGGGATGAATTCTGGGAACTGAAGTCCACATAATGTAAAGTTGCCAAGATTTGCAGACGCTGGTTTATAAATTTGCAGCATCTTTTAAAGAGTCCTTTGAATCATATTCTTGTCCTGAATAGAATATAATTCTTTACTGGCCAAATGTGATTGGACACAAAGGAATTTGTCTTTGATTCATATGCTCTCAGTGTACATAAAAAGACAAGATACATTCGTCAAGAATCATAAGGTACAACACTTAATGGTAGTCATAGGGTACAAATAAGCAATCAAATCATACTAGAAAACAAACAAACATAGATAGATAGATAGATAGATAGATAGATAGATAGATAGATAGATAGATAGAATTGAATTCTTTATTGGCCAAGTATGATTGGACATACAAGGAATTTGTCTTTGGTGCATATGCTGTCAGTATACATAAAAGATACGTTCGTCAAGAATCATAAGGTACAACACTTAATGATAGTCATAAGGTACAAATAAGCAATCAAGTCGTATTAGGAAACAGTCGATATAAATCGTAAGGATACAAGCAACAAAGTTACTGTCATACAGTCATAAGTGGGAGGAGATGGGTGATAGGAACGATGAGAAGACTAATAGTAAGAGTCATGCAGACTTAGTGAATAGTTTGACAGTGTTGAGAGAATTATTTGTTTAGAAGTATAAGAAGGATGGGGTTGGATGATGGTTAAAGAAACTCGTTTTTTTAAGTAGGATCTTTCCTGGGGGGGGGGTGGGAAACTGGTGCAAATAGAAGCATACATTTCTTAGAAGAACAGGATACGAGGACCAGAAGTATCTTGGCTAATACTATTGCATAGAAGGCCGGAATAAGTTCACTAAGCAATTTGCTAGTGAAAGAATTTTTAACATTTTACAATGGATCTGTGAATCCCAACAACTCCTTAACGTCTAATAAGGACACCTGGCAGATTAAAGGGAATACAAGCTTTTCTTTACCTGCACAAGCTTCATAACAGTAACAGAGTTGGAAGGCACCTTGGAGGTCATCCAGTCCAACCCCCAGTTGGAGACCCATACCAGGGATTCGAACCGCCGAACTGCCGACCTTTCCTGATTGACAAAAGCTCAGCGTCTTAGCCGCTGAGCCACCAAGCCAAGGCTTTCTGGTCACCCTTCTCAAATATAATTAAACGTCATCTTTCCACATGATTTTCTGGACAGCCGTTAACTTTAGATGTTCAGGGGACACACCTGATTAAAGAGAGAAAAGGCTTCCCCCACTCTCCTGTTTTGTGTGTGATGCACAATGCTACATTTTTCCCCCAATGCAAGCACAGAAATTTATTCCTCGCTTGCACAATTTAGAATCCTGCATAATTTGGGTTTTTTGAGTCGGCGAGGTGGGAGGAAGGAAAATCCCTGTATGCAAAGCAAGTTTGAGGGAGGTATTTATCTTAAGGTTAATCCCCTGTCAAGTGGCATGATCTTCTGAGATATTATATTAAGAAAGGGGAAGATTCTTGGAGGAGGCTACCTACTTTTTCAGCAGGAGTTGCTATCAGTAGACGAGTACTGCGAAGTGCCTGGATTCCTCTCTAGGAATAATTCTCAAGGCTCTTAAGGAAAGGAATCGAGCAATTTACAGGGATTGGCTGCAGGGATGAGGTAGAATGAGATGATCCAGAGGCGGAGGCTAAGAAAAAAAAAGTAGAATAAATCATAAAACTCTTATGAAGCTGCTTAGGACTCCGCCAAGAGCATTCAATCCTCAAATTTCTCCCTAGCACGTCCTTTGCAAATGACAGTATTGCCACACGTGAGTGGGTTGGTTTTTTTTTTTTAATTTGATTTATATGCCGCCCTTCTCCAGAGACTCAGGGTGACTTACAATGCGTTAAGCAATAGCCTTCATCCTTTTGTATATTTTTATACAAAGTCAGCTTATTGCCCCCACAAACTGGGTCCTCATTTAACCTACCTTAGAAAGGATGGAAGGCTGAGTCAACCTTGAGCCTGGCGAGATTCGAACCTGCAGTAATTGCAGGCAGCCGGTCTTAATAACAGGGTGCTTTAGACCACTGTACTACCAAGGCTCCCTATTGAAGGAATTTCAGCTGGGATTCGGTGGCAGAACTAACTATTGGCGGTCCTCGGCTTACGGAGGTTCATTTAAGTGACCGAAGTCGCAAAACGTTTTTCACACTTACGACACTTTGAAGTAGCCCCATGATCGTGGGATCAACATTCAGATCCTTGCAACTGGTTCATACTTACGACCCGTTGCTGTGTCCCAAGGTCCCCCTTTTGCGACCTCCTAAGCCTTCTAATTCCATTTTTAAGACACGGACATATGCTTCTCATTGGGTTTAAATGTTCGGCTGGTGCATAATTAAGTATTTTTAGACAGACAGCAAGGAAGGCGAGGCGATTGCTTGAAAAGTCTTTGAAAAATTGCTGCTGTGGGAACCCAACCTCAAACATCTGCACCATACAGCAAGCTGCATTTTTTTTACACATTCTGTTTGGAAAAGTTTCAAAGCCAGCCTTTGGAATCAAATCTCTACTTGAAAACAGTTGCTGTCTATTGTTTGACTCTAAAATCGCCTCCCAGCTATGGATTTCCCCCCCCCCCCTCTCCTTCTGTTAAACCTTGTTGATTTTAAAACAAACAAACCAGACTGAAGTGCCAACCAGTTGCTGGTATTTTTCAATCCATATTGCGACATCAAATCCACACTGTATTCTCCAAAAATAATTCTATAGTACTTGCTTGTCCATGGGGAGCAGGGAGGAGGGAGAGGGCCGCGAAAATTTTGTACAGGTAGTCCTTGACATAAGAACCACAACTGAGTCCCAAATTTCCAGTTGTTAAAGTGAATTCCTGTCCCATTGTACGACCTTTCTCGCCACAGTTGTTAAGTGAAACCGTAAGCACTCGTTAACGTGGTGGTTAAGGGAACCTGGCTTTTCCCCCGGTTGACTTTGCTCGTCAAAAGGTCGCAAAAAGGGGATGGTGTGACCCCCCCATCGGGATACTGCAACCATCATAAATATGAGCCAAGTGTTTGAATTTTGATTACAGGACCATGGGGATATTGCAAACAGTCTTAAGCAGGCTGCCTGGGGGTTCACAGGGGTTCGGGAGAACCTCTAGCTAAGATTCTGTGCAGTTCAGAGAACCTCCAAATCCCACTCCTGGCTGGCCCCGCCCACCCTGCCCCGCCCTGCCCCTCCCCGGAGTCCCCACACGGCCCGTTTTGGATGTAGGTAAGTGTAGGGGCTCGGGGATGGCCAAAAACGGGCCAACTGGAATTTTGGAAAGGCCGGAAAAGTTTCCAGCCTCCAGAGGGCCTCCGGAGCCTGGAGAGGCCGTTTTCCGCCTTCCTGGAGGCTCAAGGAAAGCCTCCGGAGCCCGGGGAGGGCAAAAATGCCCCCTTCCGCCGTGGTGCAGGAGGGAAAGTAGGCCTGCCCACCATGGCCACACCCACTCAGCAACCAGGCAGAGAACCCCTTGCTAAATTTTTTTAAGCCCACCCCTGGTCGTAAGTGGGAAAAATGGTGATAAAGTCACTAAACTTAAGAATTCAGTCTACCTCACACAGTCTTGAGGTAGGCTCAAAGGACTGGCATGGAGGGTTTGTAACTTTGACGTTGGTTGAAACTCAAAATACGTTGGGTGCCTCAAGCTGACCTTCTCTGTGTTAAATCCTAGCACCCCCACCCCCCCATTTCTAGGCTCTGACAGACCCCCAAGATAAGAAAAGGCAGCTTATGAAAGAAATCTTGGCCACGGCAGCGGATTGCTTCCTGCCACTGATTTCCCAGAAAACTGATTAACTATTGAGTGGGAAAAACAAGAGGAAGAGAAGATTAGGATCTGAAAGATGGAGATTGGGCTAATCTTGTCTCCTTTGGTTGGTGGGACCAGATCTCTGACTCAGAAGCTGGAAAATGGGCTCAGAAAGAGGTGGGGGGGGGAGGCTGTGTCGTTTTTAAGTCACACAAAGTTTTAGAGACTAGTTCGCCGAAGAGCGGGGTGTGCTATTAATAACAGAACATTTTTTATTCCAGACACCTCGGAAACCGCGCCCCAACACTTCCTTCGTTTCCCTAGAATTGTGGAGTTGCCAGAGGGGGCCCCCACAAGGATCATCTATTTGGCCCTTGCCTTGGTCTGGGCCTGGTTAGCAGACTCTCACTGCTAGACGCTGAGCTTGTCGATCGAAAGGTCGGCAGTTCAGCGGTTCGAATCCCTCGTGCCGCGTAACGGGGTGAGCTCCCGTGACTTGTCCCAGCTTCTGTCAACCTAGCAGTTCGAAAGCACGTAAAAAAATGCAAGTAAAAAAATAGGGGCCACCTTTGGTGGGAAGGGAACAGCGTTCCGTGCGCCTTTGGCGTTGAGTCATGATGGTCACATGACCACGGAGACGTCTTCGGACAGCGCTGGCTCTTCGGCTTTGAAACGGAGATGAGCACCACCCCCTAGAGTCAGGAACGACTAGCACATACGTGCGAGGGGAACCTTTACCTATATAACCCTGCTTTTCCAATCAATCTTCAGTTGAATTCCATCCAGCCTTCCAATTGAATCTTCAATGACAAAGACTTTTATCAATCCCCAAAAATGGTAGAAATCCAGCCGCCCGCCGCAGTACATAAATCATGGTTTAATGCCTGGGGATGTTGCACGAGGGTTCCAGTGTTGGCTTACTTGACAAGCTGTGTTTGAACAGCTTCTCGGAGAATCCTATGGTTTTTATATGACTTAAACGTCTGGGAAGTTGCTTTACTCTGTACGAGGAGGAAGTGGGTTTTCTGGTGTTTTAATTTCCCTGAGTAGTTTTGCATCCAGTCATACGTGAGGCATAACAATGTGGCAAGGAAAGAAAATGCGACTTTGCAAAGTCCTAGGTGGACGTGAATGGCGATGATGCAAATAAACGTGCCCAGCCTTTCATTAAGCAGTCTGCCAAGGAAAACATCTTTGAAAGGCTGTCCCCCTCCCTTTTTTTTTTTTAAAAAAAGGGAGACCCCCCCTCCAATTAACCCTGCAGGGTTCTTAATGGGCAATTCCCTGAAGTGGTTGGCTGTTCCTTTTAATGTAAATTTCAGCTACCGTATTTTTCGGACCATAAGACGCACCTAAATTTAGAAGAGGAAAACGACAACCAAAAAGTTTTTGGCCTACCTTTTTTCCAGGCCTTTTCCAGGCTTTTTTCACAGCTTTTTTTCCGGGGCTTTTTGAGGCCTGTTTTTGAGGCTTTTTGCAGCCCATTTATGAGGCTTTTTGTGGCCCGTTTTTGAGGTTTTTTGTGGCCCATTTTTGAGGCTTTTTGTGGCCCATTTTTGGGGCTTTTATGGCCCATTTTTGAGGCTTTTTGTGGCCCATTTTTGAGGCTTTTTGGGGCCCATTTTGGGGGCTTTTTGTGGTCCATTTTTGTGGCTTTTTGTGGCCCATTTTTGAGGCTTTTTGTGGCCCATTTTTGAGGCTTTTTGTGGCCCATTTTTGAGGCTTTTTGTGACCCATTTTTGAGGTTTTTTGGGGCCCATTTTTGAGGTTTTTTGGGGCCCATTTTTGAGGCTTTTTGGGGCCCATTTTTGAGGCATTTTGTGACCTCTTTTTGTGGCTTTTTGTGGCCCATTTTTGAGGCTCTTTTGTGGCCCTTTTTGAGGCTTTTGGGGGACCATTTTTGAGGCTTTGGGGGGCTGTTTTCTAGGCTGTTTTCAGCCCATTTTCGAGGCATTTTTCAGCCTGTTTTTTCCATAAAAATGGGCCGAAAAAAGTCCTGAAAATAGACCGAAAAAGCCCCCCAAATGGCCCCCCAAAAAAGCCTTGAATATGGGCCGGAAAAAGGTCCCAAAACAGGGCGTGCGGAGGCCAAAAATAACGGTTAGCGAGTGGCCGGGACTTTGGCAATATTCGGTCTATAAGACGCACAGACATTTCCCCCCTCTTTTGGGAGACGAAAAAGTGCACCTCATAGTCCGAAAAATACGGTACTTCTTGTTTTGTTTCCTCCTCCTTCCTCCGTCTTTGAAATCTCTTGTGGCTGGTATCACCTTTGCTCAAACTCGATCCTCTTAGCATTCTTCCTTCCCACCTTTTTTTTTTTTTTAAGAAAAATCCTCTTTGTATACCCAAAAGGAATCTCCCCAGGAGCTTAGTACAGCTCATCTTAATTGCCCCAGCCTCTGGGGGGGGGGGGAAGGTGAGAGTTGCTTTTAACTTTCCTGAACTGGCTGTTTTAGTGATTCCCTTCCTTCCTTCCTTCCTTCCTTCCTTCCTTCCTTCCTTCCTTCCTTTCCTCCCTCCTTCCCTCCCTCCCTCCCTCCCCAGCCAGGTTAAAAAAAAATGAATCTCTGCAAATCTTTAGTCCTTGGTTGATCCTGGCAAACATATTCATCACCCCAAGGCAGATTACAGGCCTTAAGGTAGCACAGAGATGAGTTTTTGGTTTGGTCTCCTACCTGCATTCGTTCATTGTTTTAAAGTTCATTTATTTTCTTCATAAAGCTCTCCGGTGGCCTGTACTGTTTTTAATCCTCAAAATGGATAGGCGTAGAACGAAGTAGATTGGACTGCGGCAAACTAAATGAGCTGTACTTATTTATTAAACACTGTGGGAGAGCTTTTTCATTGATCCCTGAAAAGGTAATTTCGCTTAGGGTCCATCTAACTGTATTTTATAGGTAGGCCTGACTGTTCTGTTTTGGATTCTGATAATGACCTTATCTAATCAATATGGTATTATTGTATTATGTGTTTTAATTATACAGTATTATATCAATATAGTATGTTGTTTTATACATATGCACATACATACATATATATATAGGAGGGAGGGAGGGAGGGAGGGAGGAAGGAAGGAAGGGAAGAGAAGAGGAAGGAAGGAAGGAAGGAAGGAAGGAAGGAAGGAAGGAAGGAAGGAAGGAAGGAAAGAGTCAGCCGTTCCAATGTCAGCTCATGAAGTTTGGATAGGAGAGATGCAGCCATGACGGAAGGGAGGGAGGGAGGGAGGAACGAAAGAAGGGGTGTGTTTGAATTAGGGTGATAAATAATCTTTAAATTCCCAGAGAAATATGCCTCCCTTAAGTGCAAAGTTGTTGCTAAAAGGGGATGGTTTGGTAGTTGTGATACATGCTAAAATAACAATCAATAGTTGATACATTTAGCATAACCTTCGGGTAGCTAAAATCTCTGCTGTTTTTAGATCACTTCTTATCTTGTAAAGACATTTGCCTTTGCCCCATCTTTCAAACTTGTAAATATTTTTTTTTTAAAAAAAATAAAGAAACATTTTATAGATTGATATGGGTCAACAACTCCCGGCATTCTTTTACTTGAGAGAGAGAGAGAGAGAGGAAGCACACACACACCACACACACACACACACACACTTGCAGATAAGCTAAGAGAGAACAGGTGGGGAAGAGCCCAGGCTGGTACGAAAATCTGCTTTTACAAGACATTTTCCTCCAGCAAGCTATGCACATCCTGGGCCTCTCCGATTCCTAATCTTCCCTTCTTTTGCCAAGAAATTAGGTGGGGTTATTTGTGTGCTTGTAGGTTGTGAGTTCTTCTTTCCCTCTTCCTCCTGCCGGGACTTGAATCTGGAGCAAAGTGTAAAGAAGTTGGTGCCAACAGGCCTTCTCCCTTTCTTGGAACAGTTAATTTTTTTTTTGTTCCTGCTCATTCCAATGTCGGTTGGTCTCTCTCTTAATAAGGGCTTTGTTAGGGCCATTTCTTCAGGGGTGAAATCTAGCAGGATCTGACAGGTTCTGGAGAAGCGGAAGCGTAAATGTTGAGTAGTTCAGAGAACTGGCAAATATCACCCCTGGCTGGCCCCAGAGTGGGGAGGGAATGGGGATTTTGCAGTATCCTTCCTCCTGGAGTGGGGAGGGAATGGAGATTTTCCCCTGCAGTGGGGTAGGAATGGAGATTTTGCAATATCCTTCCCCTGGAGTGGAGAGGGAATAGGGATTTTGCAATATCCTTCCCCTGGAGTGGGGAGGGAATGGGGTTTTTGCAGTAGCCTTCCCCCAGGAGTGGGGAGGGAATGGCGATTTTGCAGTAGCCTTCCCCCTGGAGTGGGGTGGGAATGGAGATTTTTCCCCTGCAGTGGGGTAGGAATGGAGATTTTGCAATATCCTTCCCCTGGAGTGGGGAGGGAATAGGGATTTTGCAATATCCTTTCCCCTGGAGTGTGAAGGGAATGGGGATTTTGCAGTATCCTTCCCCTGGAGTGGGGAGGGAATGGGGATTTTGCAGTAGCCTTCCCCCAGGAGTGGGGAGGGAATGGGGATTTTGCAGTAGCCTTCCCCTACCATGCCCACCAAGCCACACCACGCCCACCAAGCCACGCCCAGAGAACCGGTAGTAAAAAAATGTGAATTTCATCACTGCATTTCTTCTGTCTTCCCATGGTGAGAGATGTCTGCATTTGAGTTTACTTCATTGTCACTTCACCTCGTACAACGTCTTAAAATACTTTCTATGGTAGAAGGTCACCAAGCAGTTTTTCGTTCAGTTGTTGTTTCCTGAGAAGTCTCAGGTAGTATAATCTCTGCTGGGCCCTTTTGACCAGGGCTGCAATGTGAGATTCCCAGGACAGGTCCTCTTTTTATGATAACACCCAGAAATGTAAAACTGGTCCCTTGCTCCACTCGGTCTCCATCAATAAACAAGGGCTGGAGGTCTAATCTATTCCTTCTGTAGTCCACTATAAGCTCCTTGGTCTTCCTAGATAGAAAAATGCCAGCCTTTTGTCAGGTCAAATTTGAGGAATGTCGAATATTTGCTTCTCGATACCGAGAAGTGTTTGTCTGCCTCTTAGCTCTCTGCACAAGGGGCTCAGCCGCCATGCAGAAATATTCCAGGTATGTCACTTACAGTCTGGAAAAATTCTTCTTTCTGCCTGTGGAAAAGGCAGGATTCACACCAGGAGTGACATCCAGCAGGTTCTGACAGGTTCTGGAGAACCGGTAGCGGAAATTTTGAGCAGTTCGGAGAACCGGCAAATACCACCTCTGGCTGGCTCCAGAGTGAGGTGGGAATGGACATTTTATTTATTTATTTATTTATACATAAACTTGTATGCCACCCTATCTCCGAAAGGACTCAGGGTGCGCTCACAACAATAAAAACAAGCAAAAACAATATTAAAACACCCAATAGGATTATAAAAGACCATTAAAATCCCCTTTAAAACCCCTTCGGTCCATTTTGCAATATCCTTCCCCCAGGAGGGGAGAGAATGGGGATTTTGCAGTATCCTTCCCCCTGGAGTGGGGAGGGAATGGGGATTTTGCAGTATCCTTCCCCTGGAGTGGGAAGGGAATGGGGATTTTGCAGTATCCTTCCCCCAGGAGTGGGGAGGCAATGGGGATTTTGCAGTATCCTTCCCCCAGGAGTGGGGAGGGAATGCGGATTTTGCAGTATCCTTCCCCCTGGAGTGGGGAGGGAATGGAGATTTTGCAGTATCCTTCCCCTGCCACGCCCACCCAGCCATGCCCACAGAACCGATAGGGAAAAATTTTGCAGCGAGAGCTGCAAGAAAAATACTAGAACATAGAATGCAAGGAGTCCTACCGTGTTTCTCCGAAAATAAGACCCCGTCTTATAAATATTTTTTGCCACCAAAAAAGGCACCAGGTCTTATTTTGGGGGGAGCAGATGTCGTCCACTGACTCACCTCAATTGGCCTGTCACCCCTGGCCTCCTTTTCGCTGTCAGAGGCCTTCAGGAACTTCTTCGCTGCGGCCAGGAAGGCCGGCAAATGCCTGGCAAGGCTTTCCTGAAGACCACTGCAGCTGATAATAGAGCTCCGGATCGATCCCCACCCTAGCTTAATTTTTAACCCGTGCATTCTGGAGTGGGTGGGGGGGTCTTAATTAGGGCTTATTTTGGGTGCACATGTAAAAATCAAGCTAGGGCTTTCTTTTGGGGTAGGTTGTATTTTCGGGAAAACCTGGTAGACTTACAAAAGTTCCTTTAGTCACCGTTCAAAGTTACAACGGCACTGAAAAAAGTGATTTACGACCATTTCACCCCTACTATTATGACTTTTGCCGTGTGATCAAAATTCAGGTGCTTGGCAGCGGGTTCATACTTACGACCGAGGTCACGTGATCTCCATTTGCGACCTTCTGGCGAGCAAGGGAGGAACATTAGCAGGGATGCAGACTTTCCTGTAGGGATGCGGTGGCTCAGGGGCTAAGACGCTGAGCTTCTCGATCGAAAGGTCGGACGTTCGGCGGTTCGAATCCCTCGTGCCGCATAACGGGGTGAGCTCCCGTGACTTTGTCCCAGCTTCTGCCAACCTAGCAGTTTGAAAGCACGTAAAAAAAAATGCAAGTAGAAAAAACAGGGACCACATTTGGTGGGAAGGGAAGAGCGTTCCGTGCGCCTTTGGCATTGAGTCATGCCGGCCACAGGACCACGGAGACGTCTTCGGACAGCGCTGGCTCTTCGGCTTTGAAACGGAGATGAGCACCGCCCCCTAGAGTCGGGAACAATTAGCACATATGTGCGAGGGGAACCTTTACTGTTTAGTCTTTCCTGTAGCCTTCACCACGGGGATTTTGCTCAACATTTCTACGAAATCCATGTTGGCTGCGGATGATGGGAATTGTGATCCAAGGTGCTCAACTGGGCAAAGCTGTGCCCAGGTAATCTCCAACGGATTTCCCCCATCGTTTTTGGAGGCCTGGCTCCATGCTCCACACTTAAATTGGGTGACAGTTGTTTTAATTCCTCCCCGAATTGGTATAATCCGTCTCAATTGTTTTTTAAATCACTTCATCTTGACTTCAGGATGCGCAACAAGTTGCCCTCCCTTCTTTGCCCCGGCTTAATTTTGCGTTACTCCTTTTTATATTTGTCGTTACCTCTTCTTTTTGTGCCGGTTTTATTTCGTTGGGGTTTTGTTGTGATCGTTGTTTATGGTTTTAATTTAATTGGGTGCGGAGGATTTTAAGAGAGGAAAAACAACGCCGGAGGAAAAAAAAAAAATTGCCGGCTGAATCTTCCCAGCTATGAAGATGCGGATTCTAATCTAAAAAAAAAGATACGCTATGATAAAAAAAAGCGGGATTTTTACGACGCTCTTTGGATTGCGGTTGTGCTGCCGCCATCAAATTGTTAGGACAACTCGACGCAGCCAACTGGTTGTGAGATAATTCATCAATTCAATTTAATATTGTTTCCTGATTGCTTATTGGTACCCTACGACTATCATTAAGTGTTGTACCTTATGATTCTTGATGAACGTATCTTTTCTTTTATGTACACTGAGAGCATATGCACCAAGACAAATTCCTTGTGTGTCCAATCACACTTGGCCAATAAAGAATTCTATCTACATATCTATGTATCTATGTATCTATGTATTTATCTATCTATCTATCCATCCATCCATCCATCCATCCATCCATCCATCCATCCATCCATCCATCCATCCATCCATCCATCCATCCATCCATCCATCCATCCATCCATCCATCTATCTATCTATCTATCTATCTATCTATCTATCTATCTGATTGTTTCCTAGTATGATTTGATTGCTTGTTTGTACCCTATGACTATCATTAAGTGTTGTACCTTATGATTCTTGATGAAGGTATCTTTTATTTTATGTACACTGAGAGCGTATGCACCAAAGACAAATTCCTTGTATGTCCAGTCACACTTGGCCAATAAAAAATTCTATTCTATTCTATTCTATTCTATTCTATTCTATTCTATTCTATTCTATTCTATTCTATTCTATTCTATTCTATTCTATTCTATTCCATTCCATTCCATTCCATTCCATTCCATTCCATTCCATTCCATTCCATTCCACTCCACTCCACTCCACTCCACTCCACTCCACTCCACTCTAATTTATTGCATTATCTGTTCTGTTCTGTTCTGTTCTGTTCTGTTCTGTTCTGTTCTGTTCTTTAAAATAATTTTTTAAAATATTATTTTTTCATTCACATTTTATTTTCTCCCTCCTTTGGCATTCTTTCTTTAATGATTCTGTTAGACCAGTGATGGTTAACTTTTTTGGTGCTCATTGCCCAAAGCGCACCCACATGTTCAAATGCACGCATGCGTACCCGAATGCAATATGAGCGCCCCCACGCATGTGTGTGCATCCCCATGCATGCGCCCCGCTCCCTTGCGCATGCACCCCCGGGCCCCCCTGCTCCCCATTTTAGCTTCAAGATTGGAAGACCCAAAGACCAGCTGGCCAGCGGAAGATGCACATGCATACGCAGTGCACCTAGACTGTGGCGACGCTGGCGTGCCCGCAGAGAGGGCTCTGCGTGCCACCTGTGGCAGGCATGCCATAGGTTCGCCATCAGTGTTAGACTATTTCTTTAATATTAGTGTAACGCTTGTCCTATGTCGAGATGTTCCGCAGCAAATTGGTCAGGCTGAGTTGCCTTGCATCAAGTTGGCCATGATGAGTTGGCCATGATGAGTTGGCCGTGATGTGTTGGCCATGATGAGTTGGCCGTGATGAGGGGGCCATGATGAGTTGACCATGATGAGTTGGTCATGAAGAGTTAGTCATGAAGAGTTAGTCATGATGAGTTGGCCATGATGAGTTGGCCATGATGAGTTGGTCATGAAGAGTTGGTCATGAAGAGTTAGTCATGAAGAGTTAGTCATGATTAGTTGGCCATGATGAGTTGGCCGTGATGAGTTGGCTGTGATGAGTTGGCTGTGATGAGTTCGCCGTGATGAGGGGGCCATGATGAGTTGGCCATGATGAGTTGGTCATGGAGAGTTAGTCATGATGAGGGGGCCGTGATGAGTTGGCCATGATGTGTTGGGCGTGATGAGTTAGTCATGATGAGTTGGCCATGATGAGTTGGCCGTGATGAGTTGGCCGTGATGAGGGGGCCATGATGAGTTGGCCATGATGAGTTGGTCATGAAGAGTTGGTCATGAAGAGTTGGTCATGAAGAGTTAGTCATGATGAGTTGGCCATGATGAGTTGGCCGTGATGAGTTGGCCATAATGAGTTGGTCATGAAGAGTTGGTCATGAAGAGTTAGTCATGATGAGTTAGCCATGATGAGTTGGCCATGATGAGTTGGCCATGAAGAGTTGGTGGTGATGAGTTGGCGGTGATGAGTTGGCCATGGCAAGTTGTCATAAACGACCCATTGTCCACTCTTAGCAACCACACGGGCCCCTTGGAGTCTCAGTTCTTTCTGACGGACACTTCCTTTAATTTCTCCTCCTTTCTGCAGGTGAGGGTTTGGAGATACCTGAAGGGGAAGGAGGTGGTGACTCACGAGATCCTCTTGGACGGTGGGAACAAGGTGATGATTGGGGGTTTTGGGGACCCCTTGATCTGCGACAACCAGGTCTCCACGGGAGACACCCGGATTTTCTTCGTCAATCCCGCCCCGCACTACATGTGGCCCACTCACAAGAACGAGCTGATGCTCAACTCCAGCCTGATGAGGATTACTTTGCGCAACCTGGAAGAGGTGGAGCACTGCGTCGAAGGTAAGTCCCATGCCTGGAATCTGCAGCCGTGGCCGTCTTTTATCATTTTACAGGCAGTCCTTGATTTACGACCGCCATTGAGGCCCGAATACTAAGCGAGACATTCGTTAAGGGAGTTTCGCCCCATTTTACGAACTTCCTCTCCACGGTTCTTAAAGGGAATCACTGGCCTTGTTAAATGAGGAACACGGTTGTTAAGTGAATCACTGCCATTGTTAAATGAGGAACACGATTGTTAAGTGAATCACTGCTGTTGTTAAATGAGAAACATGGTTGTTAAGTGAATCACTGCCGTTGTTAAATTAGGAACACGGTTGTTAAGTGAATCTGGTGTCTTCCCCATTGTCACGTGACCCCAGGACAGAGCAAACCGTCATAAATAGGAACATCTGAATTTCGTTCACCTGATCATGCGGATGCTGCAATGGCCTTAAGTGTGAAAAACGGTCACAAGTCACTTTTTTTCAGTGCCGTTGTAACTTTGAACAGTCACTAAACGAACTGTCGTAAGTCGAGGACTACCTGAACTCTGATTAATTGCGGGAAATACCTAAAATGATCATAGGCCATCAGGAATTCCTAGCAATTACGCCCAATCCCTTGGGCTGCCCGTTTCAAAATTTACTACCCTGTTTCCCCGAAAATAAGACCTCCCCTGATAATAATAAGCCCAGTCGGGATTTTGAGCGCATGTGCTAAACTAACCCCCCCTCCTGAAAATAAGCCCTCCCCGAAAATATTTAAATGCATGCACCGTCGGTCCCTGCCATTTTATCTGGTTTCCTCCACGTACCCCAAAATAATAAGGCCTCCCCGAAAATAAGGCCAAGCGCTTATTTCGGGGTTCAAAAAAAATATAAGACAGGGTCTTATTTTTGGGGAAACACGGTACAAATCTCCTGTGTTATAATCATAAGGACTAGAACCTTTAAAAAAAAAAGGCTAAATATTCACCCAGCAGGCCAAGATCTATTCCAGTGGTGTGTTTTTAATTTCCTGAAATTTGTACTCCCTTGTCGAATTTCACGGGCCACCGTGATGCTGGGTGGCATCCATTACTACAAAGTGTGAGGACTATAAAAACAAGGAAAAGAATGCTGTACGATCGAAAGGGGGAGGGAAAACATTCAGACTACAAATATAAAATCCTATAAGGAACTTGGTCTCTTATCCTAGCCTAAATTTTGGGGGAAACAGCCAGATTTCTAAATACTTTTATTTTTATTTATTTATTTTTTTAAAAAAGAGGTCGGTAGCTCTGTGAATCTCTGGATACAGCTTTGGGCTTTTTTTAAATTGTTGTTAAATTGAGACTGACATGGTGTGTGTCCCATTCATAAGAACTCTGTGTGTGTTTGTGTGTGCTTAAGGGTGTGTGTTTTAACAGTAAGCTCCAAAACCCAAAAGAAACTCCTCGGGCATTTTAAAAACTGGAATGTGCTCAGAGTTACACATTCCGGTTTGATTGCCTCTGAACTTTTTCTCTGTATTTGCTTTCCAACCTATGATTATGTTTTTAAACAAGCCGCAATATTTGTCTGTTCTCTGCCACACCGTGCTGTGCGTGCAATTATTACTTATTAGCTGTTACGGCAGGGAATGTATTCCATAAATTCTGATTTTTTTTTTTTAAAAAAAAACCCCGACTGGTATTATTTGAGCTTCTTTGCAGCGGCTGGTAGTCCTCGACTTATGACCGCAACTGAGCCCACAATTTATATTACTAAGTGAGACCTTTTCTTTGCCCCCATTGTACGACCTTTCTTCCCACCGTCGTTAAGTGAATCACTGCAGTTGTTAAAGTTAGTCAAACGGTTGTTAAATGAATCTGGTTTTCCCATGGTCAGAAAGTTGCAAAAACGTTCGATGACATGAGCCCGGGATAGAATGGCCTGATTTGCACACAATTCTGGGCCAAAGCTGACTTTCAATCATGGTTTTGCTGGCATCACAGATCTGTCTGTTTATTAGGCTTGTCAACTGCTCTCATCTTGATGATCTTGTACTTTGGGAGCCCCCCACCCCAATTTTCTTGGACTCGAATTGGGAAACCTGGTTGGCTGAATTTGGAACATGTCAGTAGCTTAAGCCAAGTCCTGTGCTTAGTTTGAAGTTTTAAACGAAGAAGCTTCAAGATCTGAGGTTGTTGCAAAACTAAGAAACTTTTAAGATCCTGGCATGTTGGACCAAGAAATTTTAGTTTCCTGTGACCTTCAGATCAAGGCATGTTGGTTAATTAAAGACTTCTGAAAGGCATTGTGGTCTGTGGGGTTCTTCGTACATATTCTGACTTATTCAACTAAAATAAGCTCACTTTGCAAAGACACACAGAATGCTGGAAGTATTTGATCTGGAAAAAAGCACGTGGGATTTTGGTCTAGAACTGCATTCTTTTTTTTTTCTGTGTATCTCTTCCTTCTGTCTCCCAGTTAAACTACTTGTACTTCCTTTTATTTTCGGGCAAATACGGTACTAAATGCATCCGTTTGGTTGACAATCTTAACTGGGGCTTATTTTTGGGGTAGAGCTTATTACAAGCATCCTGAAAAATCATGCTAGGGCTTATTTTCCAGTTGGGTCTTATTTTCAGGGAAATACGGTACTAAATGCGTCCATCTGGCTGACAGTCTTAACTGGGGCTTATTTTTGGGGTAGAGTTTATTACAAGCAACCTGAAACATCATGCTAGGGCTTATTTTCCAGTTGGGTCTTATTTTCGGGCAAATACAGTACTAAATGCATCCGTTTGGTTGACAGTCTTAACTAGGGCTTATTTTTTGGGTAGAGCTTATTACAAGCATCCTGAAAAATCATGCTAGGGCTTATTTTCCAGTTGGGTCTTATTTTCAGGGAAATACGGTACTAAATGCGTCCATCTGGCTGACAGTCTTAACTGGGGCTTATTTTTGGGGTAGAGTTTATTACAAGCAACCTGAAACATCATGCTAGGGCTTATTTTCCAGTTGGGTCTTATTTTCGGGCAAATACAGTACTAAATACATCCGTTTGGTTGACAATCTTAACTGGGGCTTATTTTGGGGGTAGAGCTTATTACAAGCATCCTGAAAAATCGTGCTAGGGCTTATTTTCCAGTTGGGTCTTATTTTCAGGGAAATACGGTACTAAATGCGTCCATCTGGCTGACAATCTTAACTAGGGCTTATTTTGGAGGTAGAGCTTATTACAAGCATCCTGAAAAACCATGCTAGGGCTTATTTTCCAGTTGGGTCTTATTTTGGGGGAAACACACACACGAACGAAAAATAAACTGGGACTTTAGCACAGGGAGCTGTAGAAGGAAGTGAAGATTAGAAAGAATAGAGGGGAAAAAAACACCTTGACAGGGGCGTGTAAGACGAAGATTGGCGTTATTCCAAACAGAAAGCTCTCCTCCATTCATTCATTCCAATCCGGTGGACTCAGCAGCATTTTTGCTCATTTAAATCATGCGGACTTTGACCTCTCTCTGGGTGTAGAAAACGGAGAGAGATGCATTCCTTGGGATGTGATGCCAATCCAGGCTGGTGACTAGGAAATTATTGAAGGAAGAGGTGGGGTTTTTAAAAGGGGCAGGGAATGGCTTAATCCTCCTCTTCCTGTCCATGCAGAACCTTAACAGTTTGCACTCACGCATTCCACTGAGCTTTTAACGCATCTGCTCTGGTTTGGCTTACTTTAGCTCTGACGACTTCCGGTTGTGTAAACCAGGCTGCAGTTGGCTTGTAAGAAACCATGGCTTAAACTGTGGGTGCGAACCCAACCTTTAGGGGTTGACCTTAGGCCAAATCAGAAAAAGCACGGGGGGATTTCCAATTTTAGCAAAGTTTGAGCTGCTTCTAAGAGCAGTGCTATGTGGAGTTCATTCAGGGGTGGGCTTAATTTTTTTTTAGCAAGGGGTTGTTTGCCCAGTTGCTGAGTGGGCGTGGCCACGGTGGGCATGGCGTGGATGGCCTCCTGCACCACAGTGGGTGGGTGGGGGTGTGTTTCTGCCCTCCCCAGGCTCTGGAGGCTTTTCTCAAGCCACCGAGAGGGTGAAAACGGCCTCCCCAGGCTCTTGAGCGCCTCCAGAGGCCAGAAACGGGCCAATTTCCAGCCTTCCCGAACTTCCGGTAGGCCTGTTTTTCACCCTCGACGAGCCTCTGCCCACAACTTGCGCTTACCTGCATCCAAAATGGGCCGCGTGGAGACTCCTGGGAGGTGCAGGTGGTTGATGCCAGCCAGGAGTGGGATTTGGGTGTTCTCCGAATTGCACAGAATCTTAGTTAGAGGTTCTCCCGAACCCCCAGCAGCCCACCCCTGAGTTCATTAAGTGGGCCCCATTGCGTTGTTTACCTTGTGTATGCTTGTACACAGACACACAACATCTGCATGCACCGATGTTGTGTGTCTGTGCACAATGCTTTCAGATACTTTCAGACTGATACTTTCAGACTGATACTTTCAGACTGATGTTCGTTGCGGTACTCTTAAGAAAGGAAAAAAGCAGGAGTAAAACGAAGGGATGCTGCCATTGCTATATGCTTCTAATAATGATTAATATTGATTACGTGTTCGGAACTAACAGATATCCATTCATTCAGCTGGATAACCAACCCAGATATTCAACCTGGGTTTTCTGAGGCTCGACAGTCCACATGCACTCCTGAGCTGGCCTGTTTTGGGTTTTTTTCTTCTTCCAAGTTTCCACTTTATCCAGCTGCTCTTTTCCTGCCTCTCCTTTATCCCTCCCCCTCCCTCCCACATCCCTTTTTCTTTCTTCCTTTTCCACCCAGCCTTTCTTTAACACTGAGGAGTTTTGTTCTTGTAAACTGGCCCGTGCAAAATTCCCTTTTCAGTGGCCTTAAAAGGGCTCCTAAGAATCTCCTGGAGGGAGGCTCCAAAGCAAGGAAAATTGCTGGCAAAGCAAGTTAGATCTCGGTAAAAAAATCCGTACATTTCCCAGGCTGTCTTTTAGCAAAAAAACACCCCCATCAACTCTGGGAAGAGGAGGGTTTCTCCTTCTCTTTCTCCTCCTCCTCCTCCTCCTCCTTCTCCTCCTTCTCCTTCTCCTCCTTCTCCTTCTCCTTCTTCTTCTCCTCCTCCTCCTCCTCCTCCTCCTCCTCCTCCTCCTCCTCCTCCTCCTCCTCCTCCTCCTCCTCCTCCTCCTTCCCCTTTTCTCTCTTAATCCTTCCTGGTGCCTTTGTGATGTTTTTCAGGCCAAAAAAAGACCTCCTTGTTTTCTTAAACTCTCTCTCTCTGTGTGTGTTTGTGTGTTGTGTCTTTCTCTCTCAAACAAGCTTCTGTTTCAGCTGGCTGAGAAAGTCGATCAACAGCTGTGAAAATGGTGTATTTTACTGTAAAGGAACCTCCTGCTGGGCAAAATTTTTTGGCCTGGGATATGTTGTGGGGGCTGAGATATCCACAGGGGTTTAAGAGTGAGATAAATGTCTGCTTCGCTTGGAAACTTAGTCGATGTTATAATCATTAATACATCGAGAAAGACTTTTATGTTGTAAAGAACGATGAACTGGTCTTCGCCAGGCTTCCCGTAGTTTTATTCTTAGGGTCGCAGATCTTCCAGGGTCTTCAGAAATGGGATATCCATCAATTGTACTTCAGAGTGGTAATAGTCTTCTCAGAGTTCACCTACTGTCATTTGCTACTTGATGTGGGAGATTGACAGAGATGGAGGGAGCCGTTTAAGGCCACTTAATCTCAATCCAAATTTGTTATTGTTGTTGTTAGTTGCAAAGTCGTGTCCGACCCATCGCGACCCCATGGACAACGTTCCTCCAGGCCTTCCTATCCTCTACCATCCTCTGGAGTTCATTTAAGCTCATGCCGACTGCTTCAGTGACTCCATCCAGCCACCTCGTTCTCTGCCGTCCCCTTCTTCTTTTGCCCTCCATCGTTCCCAGCATTCGGCTCTTCTCCAGGGAGTCCTTCCTTCTCATTAGGTGGCCAAAGGATTTGAGTTTCATCCTCAGGATCTGGCCTTCTAGAGAGCAGTCAGGGTTGATCTCCTCTAGGACTGACCGGTTGGGTTGCCTTGTAGTCCAAGGGACTCGCAGGAGTCTTCTCCAGCACCAGAGTTCAAAGGCCTCCATTCTTTGGCACTCAGCCTTCCTTATGGTCCAACTTTCACAGCCAGACATTGCAACTGGGAAAACCATCGCCTTGACTGTACGCTCTTTCGTTGGCAGGGTGATGTCTCTGCTTTTTAGTATGCTGTCTGGATTTGCCATCTAGATTAAAACATCCCAAACAGGTAGTCCCCTAGCCCTCCATTTCGATTTACAGATACAGATTAACAGAGTTGGAAGGGACCTTGTAGGTCATCTAGTCCAACCCCCTCCCCAAACAGGAGACCCTACCCCATTTCTGACAGATGGCAGTCCAGTCTCTTCTTAAAAGCCTCCAGTGATGAAGCTCCCACTACCTTCAGAAGTTGTGGGAGCTTCATCACTGGGAAGTTTTCAAGAAGAGACCGACTGCCATCTGTCAGAAATGGTGAAGGGTCTCCTGCTTGGGCAGGGAGGTTGGACTAGATGACCTCCAAGGTCCCTTCCAACTCTGTAAAATAAATCCTTGACTTTCTTCTAGTCAGAAGTTTGAAGAACCTGGTCCCATCTTCCCATCTCCAGGCTGAAGACCTCCAGATTCTAACTCTCCGTTCAGCCAAGTTTCCCTTCTTTGAATCCATTTCAGATTTCTAAGTCCCTTCCTACATATCTAAAGGAGCTGGATCAAATTCTTGGCATGGGATCTAAATCATACAGGGGGAAAGAAAAGAAAAGAAAAGAAAAGAAAAGAAAAGAAAAGAAAAGAAAAGAAAAGAAAAGAAAAGAAAAGAAAAGAAAAGAAAAGAAAAAAAGAAAAGAAAGAAAAGAAAAGAAAAGAAAAGAAGAAAAGAAAAGAAAAGAAGAAAAGAAAAGAAAAGAAAAGAAAAGAAAAGAAAAGAAAAGAAAAGAAAAGAAAAGAAAAGAAAAGAAAAGAAAAGAAAAGAAAAAAGAAAAGAAACGTCCAGAACAATGGGACCGGCGATTTAGAAATTATTTTTTCTGTTGATGTGGCCTAAAAACAGCATTTGCCCTTTCTGTCACTTTGCTGATCTCTTAAGTCAGCTATTATTCCCGTATCTGTTTCCGTCTTTTTTTTTCTCCCCTTTAGAAATGGATACGGCTGCGTATGAAAAGCTTGTACTTTCCCCTTCGTTCAGGTTCAGCTGAGACCTATTCCCTGGTTAATGACTTTTTTTTAAGTGTTATTTTAGATTATTTTTCTCTTTTCCGCCCTCCTCCCCCTGTTGCTTTTCCTGTTTTGGCCGGCTGACACAGATTCTCAAGGCTATTTAGATTTAGAGGCTTACGAACTTCTGATTTCAGAAGGAACGCAGAATGCAGAGTATCATCTCGGTCATGGTCGCTGGGCTATTATCATCATTTGGCCGAAAAGGAAATCGTGACAATATCCAGGCGCTGCTTCTGCCTAAATCTCCCTTTTTTTCCTTTCCTTTTGAGATGCTTTTTGGCTTTCGGCAGCTTCCTGTTGGGATGGTACTCATTCTTTTCCATGGGAATAGAAGTAAAACCTTTTAAAAACAGGGCTCTTAACAAAACAGTGGTCTCTGAATCCTTTTATTGGGTGTTTGGGAGGGAGGGAAAAAGTAGTATATTCATCTCTGGACAGGTTGCTCTTGAAGTTCACATACTTATTACCTCCTGCAAAAGTTGCTAAAAATCAAGAAAGAGTAGAGTAGAGTAGAGTAGAGTAGAGTAGAGTAGAGTAGAGTAGAATGGAACAGAGAATGCAATAAATAGAGTAGAGCAGAGCAGAGTAGAGTAGAGTAGAGTAGAGTAGAGTAGAGTAGACTAGAGTAGACTAGACTAGAGTAGACTAGACTAGACTGGAACAGAGAATGCAATAAATAGAGTAGAGTAGAGTAGAGTAGAGTAGAGTAGAGTAGAGTAGAGTAGAATAGAATAGAATAGAATAGAATAGAATAGAATAGAATAACAGAGTTGGAAGGGATCTGCTGTCCACCATTAAACCGTATTTTCAAGCAGTCTCCATATTTCCAGGGTCTTTCTCCCTACTTGGAACTGAACCCAGATGGACATTTCTTCCAACAGGATAAAGTGGACTATAAGAATCAACTCCCAGATTTGTACAAGTTCTAGAGAGCATTTTATAATCCACCACTTCCACACTTTTCCCTTGTCAGCGAAAACGTCCCATCTCCTTGCTGAAAGTTAATAAAAATATATATATATATATTAAATAATATAAAATACGTGCAATAATCCGAATGCCTCGGCCCTAATATATTTTGATCTATTGGGTGCTGAGCCAGTTCTTTTTAACTCTGCCTCCTCCTTTTCCGTGAATCTTGTTCAAGAAGAATAACTTTCTGGATTAAGCAGTTGCTGAAATGTTTATCACAAAAGGAAATGGCTGGGATATCCTTGAAAAACTTCAGTTTATCACAGAGGACAGGATGAGGGAAGAGCCCTTGTGCACAAAATCGTTCTGGAGTAGGATCCGTGGCACTTCAACTAACTAAAAAAAAAAAGGAGAGAGGAAAAAAAGGAAGGAGCTAACTATCGGTCTCCATTAATTTTGGTGTCTTGTTTTCTGCCTCCTGAACCCCAGGCGGTAAATCTGAATTCCCAACCAACCGTCGGTGGAAGAGAACAATTCGCCTCCTGCCCAAAACGTTGGGTTTGTCAAAATGCGTCTGGTGGAAAGTCGAACTGATGCTGAATGTCAGAGCCCGAGGTTCTCCTTAGCTGCCTACATGTCAAATCTTCCCTCCCAGGAGCGAGAGAAGAGAAGAATTTCCACTGATCTTGTCATCGGTGCAGAAGAGGCTATCCTTGGGCGCGCAGCATTGCCACTTGCAACATTCACAGCCTCCTGGCCTTCACACAATCGCATCTGTTGGAGTCCCCCGATTGAAATGTTCAGAAACGGCAGGAAGAAAGACGCTCTTTTAAAAAAACCCAAGCTGGGAGAGATCGTTGCGTGTCCAACTCACAAAAACTGAGGACATACGAAGAAGGAGGAGGGAGAAGGGAGAAGAAGAAGAGGAGGAAGAGGAGGAGGAGGAAGAGGGAGAAAAAAGAAGAAGAGGAGGAGGAAGAGGGAGGAGGAGAAGGAAGAGGAAAAAGAAGAGGAGGAGGAAGAGGGAGGAGGAGGAGGAAGAGGGAGGAGGAGGAGGAAGGTGGTGGAGGTGGTGGTAGAGAAAGAAGAAGCGGAGGAAGGGAGGGAGGGAGGGAGGAGGAGGAAAAAAGAAGAAGAGGAGGAAGAGGGAGGAGGAGGAGGAAAAAAGAAGAAGAGGAGGAGGAAGAGGGAGGAGGAGAAGGAAGAGGAAAAAGAAGAGGAGGAGGAAGAGGGAGGAGGAGGAGAAAAAAGAAGAGGAGGAGGAAGAGGGAGGAGGAGAAGGAAGAGGAAAAAGAAGAGGAGGAAGAGGGAGGAGGAGGAGAAAAAAGAAGAAGAGGAGGAGGAAGAGGGAGGAGGAGAAGGAAGAGGAAAAAGAAGAAGAGGAGGAGGAAGAGGGAGGAGGAGGAAAAAGAAAAAGGAGGAAGAGGAAGAGGGAGGAGGAAGAGGAAGAGGAAAAAGAAGAGGAAGAGAGGAGGAGGAGGAGAAGAAGAAGAAGAAGAAGAAGAAGAAGAAGAAGAAGAAGAAGAAGAAGAAGAAGGAATAATAATAATGGTAAAAGCAGTGAGGAGCCATGAAATGCAAATTGTGCTTAACCTCCTGTGCAGAATTCTGCGGTGAGGTACCAACTCAAAAGTCCCTGGAGATGCAGAGGCCACGAGTCCAGGCTTGTCTTTCCTGATTCTTGCCCTGAAGAATTAAGTTCAGCGTTGGCTGTTTATCTTATGAACGGCTCCGTGTAAAAACTCCACATTCTTTTGACGTGACTCCTGGAGAGCCCACGGTCTGGAGTTGTGCCGTCTTTGGAGCCAAACTTTCTCAATGAAATCTTTGGGCCATTCTCCAGCCCATTGGCACACTGGGCTCTCGCCCCCAATTATTCCACAAATTGTCTCTCTTGATGGTTTTAAATTCCCTTTATCCTCCCTCCCCCCCCCCCCGCCTTTTTAATTACACAGATGAGTAAAGGAATATAATTCAGATGCTTTAGCTCAGCCCGGTGGCTTATTTAACAGAATAATAGAGTCGGAAGGGACCTTGGAGGTCTTCTAGTCCAACCCCCTGCTTAGGCAGGAAACCCTACACCACTTCAGACAAAGGGTTATCCAACATCTTCTTTCAAAATTCCAGTGTTGAAGCATTCACAACTTCTGGAGGCAAGTTGTTCCACTTATTAATTGTTCTCACTGTCAGGAAATTTCTCCTTAGTCCTAAATTGCTTCTCTCCTTGGTTAGTTTCCATCCGTTGCTTCTCATCCTGCCCTCAGGGGCTTTGGAAAACAAATGGAACCCCTCTTTTTTGTGGCAGCCCCCCAAATACTGGAATACTGCTATCGTATCACCCCTAATTCTTCTTTTCGCTAGATTCCTGCAACCTTAATCAAATCCTGCGAATTTAAAAAGGCACAAATAACCTGCAAAGAGTTGCTAGGATTAGAGCCAAGTTATTTTAATTCAGCTTCTTGGGAATGGTTTCTTTTCCGAGCCTACGATTCCTTCTCCTCTGCTTTTCCTTCCTTGAGTGTGTCTGGGATGCTGTTGAAAATTCCTGATTTACCTATGGAGTGGAGGTGCCCAGACCTGTGGGTAGAAGCCAAGGGGCATTCTTTTCATAGCTGGGGCATGATCCTTTCCAGAGAAGAGGGCGAGGCACGTCAAAAAGGTGGAGAATTAGTCAGTGATTCTGAATTGCCCTCTCTCCTGCCCAAAACACAGCTACATCGGCAAGAATCAGGGGTGCTATTCAGCAGGTTCTGACAGGTTCTGGAGAACCGGTAACGGAAATTTTGAGCAGTTCGGAGACCCGGCGAATACCACCTCTGGCTGGCCCCAGAGTGGGGAGCGAATGGAGATTTTGCAATATTCTTCCCCTGGAGTGGGGAGGGAATGGAGATTTTGCAGTATCCTTTCCCCTGGAGTGGGGAGGGAATGGGGATTTTGCAGTATCCTTTCCCCTGGAGTGGAGAGGGAATGGAGATTTTGCAGTATCCTTCCCCTGGAGTGGGGAGGGAATGGAGATTTTGCAGTATCTTTCCCCAGGAGTGGGAAGGAAATGAGGATTTTGCAGTATCCTTCCCCTGCCATTCCCACCAATCCATGCCCATAGAACCGGTAGGAAAAAAATTTGGATTTCACCCCTGGCATGAATAACACGCACACGAGAACATTTTGGGCCAGATGTGGGCTGTATTATTGTGCATGTGTGTGTGCAAAACACACTTGGGATCATGTCGGGCACTTTTGAATAGACTTCAGCATTCATGGCTTGAGACCTTATGCTCAGCATATATATCCATATTTTATGCTAGGCGACGGGAGGCCGGGTACTTCAGCATGCCTCTCTGGCGGCAGAACAGAAGACGGGAGAGGGAAGTTATAGCGCAGCGATCGTGCGCATCGTGCATTGAGAACCACTAAAGTCTGTCTAATGCAGCATCTGGACGTGCCCAACCGAATTTTACAAGCAGATCATCAAGGGATGAATCTCCCTAAATTTGTCTAATAATCCATTTTAGCTTCGGAAGCGTTATACTTCGGGGGGGGGGGGGAGGGTGGAGAAGCATGTCTTGTAAATTAATTGCACAGAAAAAAAATAATAATCCCCCAATAAAAAGGTAAAGGTTCCTCGTGCACATATGTGCTGGTCGTTCCCGACTCTAGGGGGCGGTGCTCATCTCCGTTTCTAAGCCGAAGAGCCAGCGCTGTCCGAAGACGTCTCCATGGTCATGTGGCCGGCATGTCTCAATGCCAAAGGCGCACGGAACGCTGTTCCCTTCCCACCAAAGGTGGTCCCTATTTTTCTACTTGCATTTTTTACCTGCTTTCAAACTGCTAGGTTGGCAGAAGCCGGGACAAGTCACGGGAGCTCACCCCATTCCGCGGCACTAGGGATTCAAACCGCCAAACTGCCAACCTTTTGATCGACAAGCTCACGTCTCTTAGCCACTGAGCCATTGCATCCCTATCCAATAAGGAGAGCTTATTCCCTCCAATAAGGAGAGTTTAATAATTGGCATAATTGAACCCTGTATTTTTTTTCCACCACTCCAAGCTCAAGCACTTAATAATCTCAGACTCCTTATAGCGGGGCTGTCAAACTGGATTTCTTCGAGGGCCAGATCAGCATTGTAGTTGTCCTCTGCGGGCCGGCTGGGGTGGTAGTGGAGACAGGACGGACACCTCCTGCAGCTCCCTCCCCCTGTTTTTGCCCGGCAGAGTTCTGCAGGAGGACGTCCAGGCTAAAAATGCGGCATGGAGGGGCCGTGCGCGCTCCCACCACTCCAGGGGTGGGTTTCAAAAATTTTAGCAACCGGTTTTCTGCTGGGTGGGTATGATCATGTTGGGCGTGGCCTACTCAGTCTCCTGCACCATGGCTGGGGGGTGGGGGTGTTTTTTCCTTTCCGGGCTCCGGAGTCTTTCCTCGAACCTCCGGGAGGGCGAAAACTGCCTCCCCCGGGCTCTGGAGGCCGGAAACACACCTGTTTCTGGACTTCTGGAATTTCCAGGAGGCCCGTTTTTCACCCTCGCAGAGCCTCCGCACGGGACCTGCACTTACCTGGCATCCAAAACAGGCCGCGTGGAGACTCCTGGGAGGGATGGGGCGGGCGAGGCCAGCCAGTCCTTGCAGCTACCGGTTCGGCGAACCGGATGTAAAATGAGCACCGAACCGGCTGAATCCCCCCTTGCCCTGCTCCCCATTTTCGCTAGCAGAGGCACTGGTTTACCTACCCCGTTCTCTTTATGCCCTTCCCATTTCTGTTGCAAACCTCCCTGATTTACAGGGTGAAGAAATTTGGCAGCTGTTCTTTTCTCCCCTCAAGGAATGTAAACTGAAGTTCTTGAAAAATATACGCGGGTGCATACACATGCATATAAACGCATCCAGAAGATAAATTAATACACTTTTTTCTTTCTTTCTTTCTTTCCAGGCAATCTTTCCAGGCAATTGTTATGCTTGGGGATTTCCTCTTTTCAGAACGATGAGAGCTCAAATTCTTACTTAGCCTGGTTCAAGAAACAGAGGCACAGGAGTAAGGAGAAGAAAGTCCTGTGGGATTTTCCCAGCGGCTTAGGCAAATATAAATAAACCTGAATTTAGATCTCATCGCCTTTGCTGTCAATTTGGGGCTTTTGTGACCTGATTTTAGAGAGTGCTCCTGCTGTGCTAGCCAAGATTTTGAGGGTAGAATGTCTGATGTTGTATCTTTGTAGAAGGAAGCGTGTCAGTGCTAGAAACTCAGCCTAAAATCTCTCTCTGTCTCCTTCCACCCTCTCTCTCTCTCTCTCTCTCTCTCCTTCCACCCTCTCTCCGTTTCCCTGCTTCCCTCTCTCTCTCCCTTTCTTTTCCTCCCTCTCTCTGCTTTTCCTCCCCTTCTTTCTCTCCTTTCCCCCCTCTCTTTCCCTCCCTCTCTCTGCTTTCCCTCCCTCCTTCCCTCTCTTTCTTTTCCTCCTCTCTCTCTCTTCTTCCCTCCCTCTTGCTTTTCCTCCCTCTCTCTCTGCTTTTCCTCCCTCCCTCCCTTTCTTTTCCTCCCCCTCTCCCTCCCTCCCTCTTTTCCTCCTTCTCTCTCTCTCCCTCCCTCTCTCTGCTTTCCCTCCCTCCCTCTCTCTGCTTTCCCTCCCTCTTTCCCTCCCTCCCTCTTTCTTTTCCTCCCTATAGCACTCTCTTTCTTTTCTTCTTCCTCTCTCTCTCTCTTACTCCTCTCTCTTTTCCTCCCTCCCTCTTCCTTTTCCTCCCTCTCTCTCTGCTTTTCCTCCCTCCCTCCCTTTCTTTTCCTCTCTTTCTCTCTCTCTTCCTCCCTCCCTTGTTGAAAATGTCCGGACCAAACATAATTTCTAATGTTGGATTTTCCCCCTTACCAAAGGGAGCCCCCTTGTGGAGTAATGTAAAGCTGTCACAGTGGCAACTCCACTGTGCTGTACAGTAGATGCCATTTTAAGGCAGTCCAGTAGAAGCCGTTCTAAGGCACAACAGGCTGTATCTTAACAGAACACCCCCCCCCCCCAAAGGATGTTAGGGGTGAAAATACCCCCACAGTATTTCTTTCCAGAGAGTAAGTCATCTGTGTACCAAGTTTGGTTGAAATTGCTCAAGGCATTCCAGAGTTATGCTGGAACATACACACATACATCCTTTTTATATATATAGATTTATATAGATTTTGAGTCTTAGCATCCCCAACTGGTGGGGCCACTGGCAAAGATTTGTGGTAGTCACAGTCCATAATCTCTGGAAAACACCCAATTGACTCTCCTTCCTGCTAATTAACAAAGGTACAAGTTCATTCTTTTGTTTTTTTCTCTCTTGCTTTCTCTAGGCGCCTGTTGAAAATTTCCTCTCCCAAGGAAAGCTGTTTTTTTAAAAACCTGTTTTGGCAGGTGCCCAGGTCAGGTGGATTAGAAAAATCTGCACGTTTGGAATGCCAATTATGTACCACTTCAAAATTCAGATTCGAGTAACAGACTTTTTTTTTATTTTGCTCAAGACATGGGTGGCTCTCTCAGGGAATGCAGTGCAGTGAATTGTGTTTTCATATGCTTCCTTTCCCTTCTCCGGTCATGCATCTTAGTTGCTGAAATTAGCTATCCCTGTTTCCCCAAAAATAAGACCCAACCAGATAAATAAGCCCTAGCATGATTTTTCAGGATGCTCGTAATATAAGCCCTACCCCAAAAATAAGCCCCAGTTAAAATCGTCAGCAGACAGAAGCATTTAGTACTGTATTTCCCCCCAAAATAAGACCCAATCAGAAAATAAGCCCTAGCATGATTTTTCAGGATGCTCGTAATATAAGCCCTACCCCAAAAATAAGCCCCAGTTAAGTTCGTCAGCAGATGGGGGCATTTAGTACTGTATTTCCGTCCCCAAAATAAGACCTAACCAGAAAATAAGCCATAATGCATCTTTTGGAGCAAAAATTAATATAAGACCCGGTCTTATTTTGGGGGGGAAAGACGGTATTATTTTTTAGCAATAATACAGAGTTATATGCCACTTCACAGTGTTTTACAGCCCTCTCTAAGCGGGTTTCTAAGTCAGCATATTGCGCTCAACAATCCTCATTTTCCCCACCTTGGAAGGAAGGATGGAAAGCTGAGTCAACCTTGAGCCAGTCAGGATCGAACTCCATGCTGTGGGCAGAGGTCAGCCTGCAATAATGCATTCTAACCACTAACGTCACCAGGGGCTGCTATGTAAAAGCGATAAAACCACACAAATAAATATTTCCAATAACAATAAAAAGACAGATTATAATTAAAAGATTAAAACCCTTTGCACATCTTAGTCTTTTCCCTTTTAGCGTTGAACCTACAACGGGCCACAAAGTTTATGGATTGTAATTGTAGTATAGTTAGACCAGGAGTCTGCAACCTTAAACACTCAAAGAGCCATTTGGACCCGTTTCCCACAGAAAAGAAAACACCGGGAGCCACAAAACCCTTCCCGTGCCTGACTATTTCTCGAGCGGCCACAAAACTAGCATATGTAGTTGAATTAAACGTTCTGTTTTCTTCTGAAACTTTTCTTTCCTTGGATTTATCCATGGTTGGCCTACCGGGGGATGAAAAGCTCAATAAATTGCGTGCTGGCGGGTGTCACACATTGGTGGTGGTGATGCATATTTTGAGTGACAGGGAGCCGCAGCAGAGGGGTGAAAGAGCCACATGCGGCTCCAGAGCCGCAGGTTGCCAACTCTTGTCTTAGCCTATTCTGCTTTCTGCTGTGTTGCTGGATGGAAGGTGGGAGAGAGAGAAAGCTGTTTTAATGTTTCATTTATTTGTGGAAAGAGAAACTTCCTATTTCATTGACACCCAGATTCGGGGACAGAATGACATTGTTCCACACAGGAAGCAAAACAAATCGAAGCTTTTGAAATCCTACTAAGGGTAATCTTACCAATTGCTCACTTCTGCTAAATCCCTCTGTCTAGAATTTGTTGATTTTGCAGCTCTTTGTCCCGGAGCTCGCTGTATTCTGCTCAAGATTATATATTTGAGGGGATAACAGGCATGTGTTGATGGATGTTAGCGGGATTTTGGTTAACTGATTGTTAAAGGAGATCAGCAGATTACAGGTAAGCGGTGATCCAGTTCATTGTGACTTGCATTCGCAAGCACGGAAGGATTTCAATTCCTTGCAGACAGCTTGGTCCTTTGCATAAATCCTTCCGTTCCCCACCATCCAGTGAGAGCTGAAGAAGCTTTTTGGATAGGAAGCGAAACGTCTTCAAAGAAAAAGAAAAAAAAAACAGAAAGTCCAGTTGCCTTTGGGATAACCATGGCCTGGATGACTGAGAATCTCCATAGATATCCAGGATGTGATTTATTTTTCCATTTGGAAATGACCATCTAAAAAAATCTTAACTCAGTGCAAGGGGTGATTCAGATTAGTAAAAGTAAAGGTTCCCCTCGCACAGATGTGCTAGTCGTTCCTGACTCTAGGGCGGTGGTGCTTATCTCCGTTTCAAAGCCGAAGAGCCAGCGCTGTCCGAAGACGTCTCCGTGGTCATGTGGCCGGCATGATTCAACGCCAAAGGCACACAGAACGCTGTTCCCTTCCCACCAAAGGTGGCCCCTATTTTTCTACTTGCATTTTTTTACCTGCTTTCGAACTGCTAGGTTGCCAGCAGCTGGGACAAGTACAGGAGCTCACTCCGTTACGCGGCGTGAGGGATTTGAACCGCCGAACCTTCGAGCGACAAGCTCCGCGTCTTAGCCACTGAGCCACCGCATCCCTTGTGGTGGGAATAAGGGAGATTCAGATTATTACAGAGTTAATTTTACACCCCCACAAAGCTCTGGCGCAGGGAAGACTACAAGAGCCATACACCAAAGTTCCTAATCTCTTCACCTAGACGTTAGACATTTCTTGAGCTTGAAATCTTGAGAAAAAACAAACACTACAGCCGAGTTGAATAAAAGAATTCAGATTCTTTTAGACCAGCAAGATTTTTTTAAAAAACCAATACGTATAAAGAGATGCAGATGCATATCAACCCTTCTCTTAGAATGCAGCTGTTATGATAAGACGAAGGTACATTGGGAAAAAAAAAAAAAGAGGATTAGCAAGAGAGATTACACAAGAGTTGGGGAAACTGACTTGGCCAGAGGGACGAAAAAGCATCCACTGTTAGCATTTCGGACCAGCCACGTTATCTAGCAGTAAATATGCCATCCGCCCACATAGTTCTCATACCCTCCCAAGGTTTTACAGATGAAAAAAAATACAGTCCGTCTTGTGTGTTGGGAAACCACCCCCCCTTCCTCCTCATTCCTAAGATCACTTCTCAAGCTGTCCCTTCCCCACTGTGTCACATTGCTCAAAGCTTTTTTCCCCCCCTCCCCGTTTGCTGAATGTTGCATTCATTTATTTTTCAGCTGCCTGTCCTGCAAAGGATTCAGGAGTAAAAAAAAAGGGGGCATTTGTTCTCTGGGTTAAATACGTTCTAGGGGGGAAAAGGGCCAACCCCAAAATGTGCATCTTAAACCAATGGGACGGCGAAGCGTTGTATTATGTACGTGAATTGTTGTCCCTCTGCATTGTCTTTGGCGCCCCCATTGCCACTTAGACTCTGCTGCGATGAATGAGCCCTTGACACCAAAGGCCTAAAATGGGAAATTAAGGCACAGGATGCCAGGAAAAAAATGTAATTTCTAGAAGCCCAGGCACTGGGGGTTGGAAGGGGTGGGGTGTAGCAAGCAGTGAGGCTGTCAGATAGTAGAGATGCTTGTTATGGCCAAACTTTCCCGCCCCCCATTGTACCATTGTATCTTTTTATTTGTTCATCCTCCATTTTTAAATTTAGTTAAGAAGTTTTACCGTTTCCCCCCGAAAATAAGACCCGGATTTATTTTATTTTCAGCCCAAAATAAGCACCAGGTCTTATTTTTGGGTGGAAATGTCGTACCCACTTAGTACCACCGCAGCCAGACCTCCCATGCTTTGACCCAGTGCAAAGAGGAAGCCTGCCAGCAGTTTGGGGAGTGGTGTCAAGCAGGCCACACCCACCCAGTTGGCCACACCCACACCAGGGGTGGGTTCTACCTACCTTTACTACCGGTTTGCAATGAGGCCGCGTGCGTGCTCTTCTGTGGATGCGCAGAAGCATTTTGATGATGTCGGGGTCGGTGGGCGGAGATCCCACCAGTTTTACTACCGGTTCTATAGAATGAAATTGAGTTTGACACCCCTGCCCTAGAGAAAGAGTGATGCCTCACACCGGATGCCGCCTGACTAGCCGATCCCTATCAAAGTCTGCAGCTCTGAGGAAGGGTGGCGCGTGCCTCCGTCAGCCATGAAAAAAGAGAGTACAATGCTCTTTATTTTCCTATTGCTTGCGGGCAATCCTTTCTACTATGCCCGAGCTTTGTTTACCTGCTCTTTTTTTTCCCCTCCTCCCTTCTCCCGAGGCTGGAGGAACCAGATGTACAACCATGCTGCACAGCCCCGTTCTTAAAATTTGAATCTTCCTCCTCCTCTCGTCTCCCTTGGGCCTGCCCTGACCTGTAAAATGCCTGCAACGGAGACCCTTCAAAGGATTTGAACATACCATGTTTCCCCGAAAATAAGACTGGGTCTTATATTAATTTTTGCTCCAAAAGACGCATTAGGGCTTATTTTCTGGTTAGGGCTTATTTTGGGGGGAAAATACAGTATTAAATGCATCCATCTGGCCGACAAATTTTAACTGGGGCTTATTTTGGGGTAGGGCTTATATTACGAACATCTGGCAAAATCATGCTCCCGTTTATTTTACGGTTGGGTCTTATTTTTGGGAAAACAGGGTAGATGGTCTTTTCAAAGGGAAAAAAAAACACCCTTAGCATTGAAAAAGACGGAGAAAAGGGCCATTCAAATTATCCAGGCGAGAATTGGTGCAATTTATCTGTGAGCAAAAGCCAACACAGATGGTTCTTAATTATTCGGAATAGACTTCTGGCAGAAGAGACATTTGGCAGAGGTTTTTAGAATTACAGTATGCCTGGTTTGGAAGAGAGAAAAAAAAAACAGGAGAAAAAAATATGCGGCTATAATACTTGAATTGGGAGCTGTCCATGAAATTAATCAGAGGGAGAAGTGGACTCAATAACTCAACAGTCTCCTAGGACTGGTTATGGAATGTTTTATTGGTGTTAACCTGCTTCCAAATCAGGGGTGGGCTGCTGAGGGTTCGGGAGAATCTGTAGCTAAGATTTTGTGCCGTTCGGAGAACCTCCAAATCCCACTCCTGGCTGACCCCCCCCCCACTTCAGGAGTCCCCACACAGCCCGTTTTGGATGCAGGTAATTGCAGTGTGTGCATGGAGGCTCGGGGAGGACGAAAAACGGGCCTACCGGAAGTTTGAGAAGGCCAGAAACGGGGCCGTTTCCGGCCTCCAGAGGGCCTCTGGAGCCTGGGGAGGCCGTTTTCGCCCTCCGGAAGGCTCGAGAAAAGCCTCCGGAGCCTGGGGAGGGCAAAAAGACACACACCCTGCCATGGTGCAGGAGGCCGACTAGGCCACGCCTAGGTTGCCCACTCAGCAACCAGGCAGAGAACCCCTTGCTAAAATTTTTGAAGCCCACTCCTGCTCCTAATGTATTTCTATCTCATGCTTTCCAATGAAGAGACCTGAACGGTAGGTCTTAACTACCAGAAAATTGGAAGTGAGAGGGCTTAATTAGACCCAGATGTCGAGAGCAAGAATCCTTGGGACGTTTGTGCCCCCCCCATTTTTTGCAAAAGGGCTGAACTGACGGAACTCTCCGCAGAATGAGAATTTGCAACCTCCAAAGAGAGAGAGGGAAGGACCCGGGAGTTGAGACGAAACAAACAACACTACGGGGTATTTTGCTGGGAGCGTAGGCAAAATGACGTCGGATCTGTGGGAACAAGGGTGTGTGTGGAGGGGAGAGTTTGAGGAACAAAGATGTGTTGGCAGATGTTTTCGCCCAACGGAAGCTGCTTGGGTCCACTGTTGTGATCCCAGCATTATCCCATTCGGTGTCACTCCATTAAAAGGTTTTTTTTTTTCCCCTTCTCCATAACTCTGCTCTGCAAGCGGTATTTCCTCTTACGATTAAAATTTCCTCTTTAGTCTTCGCGTGACACCGTGTTGTTGCCACAGATAAAAGAGTCACGGATGACATGTGGCGATGGGAGAGCTGCCACCCACCAAACAAAACCCATTTTTGCGTTTTCCACCAGAGAAGGTCCATGGAACAAAGAAGCATCTCCTTCGCTGAAACTTTCAACAAGATGCTGAGACTTAGCAATGTTCTGAACCAAGACTTCACTGGTTTTTTTTTATTTATTTTATTTTATTTTTCAATTTATATACCGCCCTTCTCCCTGAGGACTCAGGGCGGTGCACAGCCAGAATTAAAAACATGAAATACAATGGTTGACTGACTGTCAAGATGCGGAGATAGATTTATAGATTTCTAATATCTTCTTAATCGCTTTTTCATCTGTGGGGATTTCTTCGCTTTTCCAATTTTGTGCAACTACAATTCTAGCTGCGGTTATTACATGAATAATCAAATCTACCAGTTTCTTTACTATAAATTCCCAGTAAAATCCCCAACAGGAACAATTCCGGTTTTAAATCAATACATTGTCGCGTCGTCTTCTCCAGCCACAGACGAATTTTTGCCCACTATCTTTTTGCTTCTCCACATGTCCACCGCATATGATAGTACGACCCATCCAGAGGTTTTCTCAATGAGAGAAGGCTGCTGAAGTTTTGTGAGCTCTTTTCTGGGTTTGTTTGTTTGTTTGTATTTTCCGTTCCACCCGGTAAAGAGACGGATAAATGCTGTTTTGAAGACTCAGCCACCCTGAGTCTTTGGAGAAAGGCGGCATATAAATTGAATTAATTAAATTAAATTAAGTTTGCAAGGAGAGAAAAAGAACGAGGAGGTGGGCTTTGCAAATAATTCAGAAAAGCTATTTTTGGCGCCCGCAGAGTTGCGGATTTTGGATTTGCGGCTCTGTAATGTAGCTACTACCTCTTTCCTCAGGGCTGGCAGGCAGGGTCTGTGCTCATCATACCTCTGGGCTCCCTCCTTCAATCTAGTCTGATTATGTGGTGCACACCCTTTAGTAAACGCTTTTCATCTTTGAAGCTGCAGATCCCTGAACCGGGCAGAAGAATAAAACTGAATTGTGAGTCTCAGGCTGCTTACATACTCTAGATCAGGGGGTCCCCAACCTTTCGGATCTCAGGGACCACTAAATTCATAATTTTAAATCCCGCAGGCCACTAATATGATCTGGCTAATGACTGGCTGGGTGGGCGTGGCTAGGTGGTGGTCATGTGACTGGGTGGGCGTGGTCAACTCAATATCACTCATATTGAGGGGCGCCTCACTGGCCTCTCCTCCCAGCCCCTCCTTGCCTCCCTTCCCCCAGGCTCCTTAGGGCCCCAACGAGAAGCAGTTGTTGGAGCTAAGCAGCAGATTTATTCCCATTTGCTAAAATTTCTTTGACACCCCTAGCATCATTTGTTGCCTGGTGTGCAATGGGGTGGAATACATCAGAGTCAAAAAAAGAAAAAATATGTATGTGGCCGTAGAACCTGCTCAGTAAATTGGATGGATTTCTCCCTGTCTCGCCACCTGAATTGTTTTCGTGGGATCGTTTTAAAGATATTCAATGGCTTGCGGTTTTCTGTTTCTTGGATTTATTTATTTAGCGTATGGCTCTGTTTCTTGGAGGAAGAGAGGAACAAGAAACAAAAATTAATCCTATCGCTCTCCCAAATAGACAGGTTCCAATTAGGCTGGGAAATAAAATCTGTGAGTTTGATTTGAGAGTCCATCTGATTCAGGCGTTCAAAGCAAATCGGGTTGGAATTTCTTAATTGCCAGTGGGGGCACAGAAATGTCAGAATCGGCACTCGATTCCAAAAGGGGAGAATGAGAATTAACCTTCTTTCCAGTCTCATTTCTTTTTGTGTACAAAGCTTAACAAGGCTCGGCTTTGGCCGAAGGAAAAGAGGAGAGAAAAAAAAAACAATTTCTTTCGAATAAGAAAAAAAGGAGCCACGATTCTTTTTATTTCAAAGTGGCGAATGAAATAGTAGTAACTGTTGAGAGGGATCTTGGAGTCCTAGTGGACAACCATTTAAATAGGAGCCATCCGTGTGCAGCAGCTGCCAAAAAAGCCAACACAGTTCTAGGCTGCATCAACAGAGGGATAGAATCAAGATCATGTGAAGTGTTGATACCACTTTATAAGGCCTTGATAAGGCCACACTTGGAATCCGGCATCCAGTTTTGGTCGCCACGATGTAAAAAAGACGTGGAGACTCTGGAAAGAGTGCAGAGAAGAGCAACCAAGATGATTATAGGCAGTGGTGAAATCCAAATTTTTTTACTACCGGTTCTGTGGGTGTGGCTTGGTGGGTGTGGCTTGGTAGGCGTGGCAGGGGAAGGGTACTGCAAAATCCCCAATCCCACCCCACTCCTGGCGGGAGGATATTGCAAACTCTCCATTCCCACCCCACTCGGGGGCCAGCCAGAGGTGGTATTTGCCGGTTCTCCGAACTGCTCAAAATTTCCGCTACCGGTTCTCCAGAACCTGCAGGATTTCATCCCTGATTATAGGGGACTGGAGGCTAAAACATACGAAGAACGGTTGCAGGAACTGGGTAAGGCTAGTCTGATGAAAAGAAGGACCAGGGGAGACATGATAGCAGTCTTCCAGTATCTCAGGGGCTGCCCCAAAGAAGAGGGAGTCAAGCTATTCTCCAAAGCACCTGAGGGCAGGACAAGAAGCAACGAGTGGAAACTGATCAAGGAGAGAAGCAACTTAAAACTAAGGAGAAACTTCCTGACAGTTGGAACAATTAATCCGTGGAACAACTTGCCTCCAGAAGTTGTGAATGCTCCAACACTGGAAGTTTTTAAGATGATGTTGGATAACCATTTTTCTGAAGTGGTGTAGGGTTTCCTGCCTAAGAAGGGGGTTGGACTAGAAGACCTCCAAGGTCCTTTCCAACTCTGTTATTCTATTTCTATTCTATTCTAAATCCCCAAAACAAGAATTCTCTTTCCTAGTTCAGTTACTGCAATCTGTGTAACGAAAGCCCCGGAGGGCAGGTATTTTTTTCTGACTGTAAATGCAATCTTTTCAAAGTATGAATATAAAAATATATCCTGAAAGGGGAAGTCTGGGCTGGTATCTTTGACATACTCGTTTTACAGGTGTGGGGGCATTTCTTTGCCAGCGAGGGTTAAAGAGGCACTCCTCCCTTCTCCCTCTCCAGTTTGATGTTAGGATTATCCTTGGTTTTTAGGGCAGGTCTGGTGGGACGGGGAAGTCGGGAGACCAAGGCTCCCCTCCTCGTGTCAAGCTCCAGGGAAATCAGAAAATCCAGGCAGTTCCAACAAATATGAAGGTTTATTGCAGGCTTAAGCTCTCTACAAGAATCTGAGTTACTAATGGTGGCAGATAAGAGTCAGTAAAATTCAAGGCAGGCTGAACTTCGATCTCTTATGAGGATGAAAGGACTCCAGACTGATGACGCATTTGACTCCTCCCTCCCTCGGGCTCAGCCTAGTTATCTACACTTCGCCTCCGATTTTGGGAAATGATTGGGATAACATTTCCTGCTCCTGGACTTCAAAGCTCCATGTACGCTGTTTTGACTGTGGGCATCAGCTGCCTGCCGGAGTCACAGCTGTTCTACGTAGAGGCAGATGTTCCGGATGGAAAGCTGTCGGAAAGCATATTCTCGGTGGAACTCAACCTTCCGTATTTTGTCTTTTTCAAAGCTTGGGATTTCAAAATTTCCTTATCAATGGAAAAGCCCCTGGCAGGTGAAATAGCTCCTTCTCTAATAGCAATAGCCCTTAGACTTATATACCACTTTGCAGTGCTTTACCGCCCTCTCTAAGCAGTTTACAGAGTCAGCCCTATCGCCCCCAACAATCTGGGTCCTCATTAGACCCACCTCGGAAGGATGGAAGGCTGAATCAACCTTGAGCCAGTTGGTCAGGATCAAACTGCTGGCAGTGGGCAGAGTTAGCCTGCAATACTGCATTCTAACCACTGGGAGGGAGGGAAGGAAGGAAGGAGGGAGGGAAGGAAGGAAGGAAGGAAGGAAGGAAGGAAGGAAGGAAGGAAGGAAGGAAGGAAGGAAGGAAGGAAGGCTGAGTCAACCTTGATGATACCTGGCGAGATTCGATCTGCCAAATTGCAGGCAGCCGGCAGTCAGCAGATGTAGCCTGCAGTACTGCACTCTAACCACTGCGTCTGTATTTTGATTGTGGGATGGGGATGCTGCAACCGTCGTAAATATGAAAACGGTCATAAGCTGCTTTTTTCCAGCGGCGTTGTGACTTCAAACGGTCACTAAATGAACTTGTTATAAGTTGAGGAGTACCTGGATAGACCCATCACCGTAACAACCTGCCGGAGAGAGGTGATCGTATCGTGGCCGATGGCCACACACAAATAGCATCATGTAATAGCATCAGACATGAATGGCGCAGTGGTTAGAGTGCAGTATTGCAGTTTACTTCTGCTGCCTGCCGGCTGCCTGGAATTTGGCAGTTCGATTCTCACCAGGCTCAAGGTCGACTCAGCCTCCCATCCTTCTGAGTTGGGTAAAATGAGGACCCAGATTGTTGGGGGCAAGAGGCTGATTCTGTAAGCCCTGCTTAGAGAGGGCTGTGAAGCATTGTGAAGCAGTATATAAGTCTTAAGTACTATTCTTTCCTTCCTTCCTTCCTTCCTTCCTTCCTCCCTCCCTCCCTCCCTCCCTCCCTCCCTCCCTCCTTCCTTCACTATTTCTACTTCCTTCCTTCCTTCCCTCCTCCCCTCCCCTCCTTCCTCCCTCCCTCCCTCCTTCTTTCACTATTTCTACTTACTTCCTGTAAACCGCTTAGAGAGGGCTGTGAAGCACTGTGAAGCGATATATAAGTCTAAGGGCTATTGCTATTTTCCTTCCTTCCTCCCTTCCTTCCTTCCTTCCCTCCCAGTGGCTAGAATGCAGTATTGCAGGCTAACTCTGCCCACTGCCAGGAGTTCGATCCTGCCCATCTCAAGGTGGACTCAGCCTCCCATCCTTCCGAGGTGGGTAAAACAAGAACCCAGATTGTTGGGAGGGCAAGAGGCTGACTCTGTAAACTGCTTAGAGAGGGCTGTAAAAGCACTGCGAAGCGGTATATAAGTCTTAAGTGCTACTGCTATTGCTATGATGAAGTCACTCGACCTCCAGCCGATGACATCACCCAAAAAAGGCCTTCCGGTTGATTGGCGGGGATGCTAGAGCAAGGATGCCAAGCCTCGTCCGTTATTAGAAGTTCTGTCAATGCTTGGAGTTTTGCCCGCCTGTCAAGGACATACATGGTTGTGGGAAAGGCGAACGTTGTCTGGGGTTGCTTTTAGAAATACTTGGCAAGGCTGTTTGTTAGTTTCTTGAGTCTGCCTCTTTCATTCCAGGCAGATGCCAAAAATGTACTTTGAGCAAGTGATCTGATGCAGGTGAGATATATAATGTGTGTTTTATTAAAGCATCATTCCTGAAAAAGCTTTTTTGTTTTGTTTTGTGGAGGGGATAGCAGACCAGTTCAAACAGATGTTGCCTGCAACAGGCAATTTTTAAAAAAGCCAATTTCTTTCCACCTGCCTCCCCTCTCCCAGCATCTGGGGCTATAATTCTGGACTTCCTTCCTTGGCCAGCCCACCCAGCACATCTGGAAACTTGGCACTGAGGTTTTGTGGACGGGGGAGGTTGGGAATAAGGGAAGGGGTTGCATTTGGGTTAGCCGAGCAGGCGTCTGTAAAGCGTGCCTTTATTTCCCCATCTGTAAAATGCTGATGGTTTCGTGTTGAGTCTGTCGTAGAGAATCGTGTAGCTTTTACCATCTGCATGCTGAGGAAATCTGGTGGTGGAATACACAGTATGGGAAGAGACTCAGGGATGGGATTCAACTGGTTTGGGTGAATTTTACATCTGGTTTGCCGAACCAGTAGTTGCAAAGACTGGCTGGTCCCACCCATCCCTCCCCTCCCAGGAGTCTCCACATGGCCCGTTTTGGATGCGAGTTATGTGCAGGGCCCATGCGGAGGCTCTGGAAGGGCGAAAAACGGGCCTCTCAGAAATCCGGAAATGGCCCTGTTTCTGGCCTTTGGAACTCGGGGGAGGCCATTTTCACCATCCCGGAGGCTCAAGAAAAGCCTCCGGAGCCTGGGGAGGACGAAAACGTCCCCTGCATGAAGTGGAGCAGGCCACGCCCCTATGGCCACGCCCCCCCCAGCAACTGGGTGGAGAACCAGTTGCTAAAATTTTTCAATCCCACCCCTGAAAAGAGACGCGCTGAATTTCCCTTGGCTCGAGATGGGAAAAAAAAGAATTAAGGGATTGTGTCCCGCGTCTGCTCGGTTCTAAAACTCTGCCGAAATCCCATTTGCTGCTTATAATTTTATTTCCCCCTTTTGCTGGAGAAGAAACACAGCACGGCAGGAGCCCTGGGGTTTTTCTCGAGGAGAGAGATGGTCCGAGCCAGGAGGAAAAAAAAAAAAAAATTGGCTGGAAACGCTCGAGCGCACGGCCACTGCAAAATTAAGCCCACTCTGCTTGCTAAGCTCCCTTTCCCTTCCCAGGCCTATCTCTGCACTAATAAGGCTTAGAAACCTGGGTTTTTTTTGTTTAAAAAAAAGCAGACATTCCCAAAATGTTTACATTCCGTGCTTTGTTTTAAATTGCACATATATACACACTGGATTTTGCAGAGGGAGACACTGAGCGCAAAAAGAAAAAAAGAGAGAGGAAGAGGCAAAGGGTCTCTTTGAAATGATTCAGATGTTTTATCTCCCAGATACAAACTCTGGCCAGAACTTTGATGAGGGAAAAAAAAAGAGAGCGCAGAAGGGAATTTCTTAAGAGAGAGAAAAAAAAACCCAGTTTGCTTAACCCTGAGAGAATTGGATCAAAACAGAGAGTACTTTGGAAAGCTTTCAAGAGCGAGGAATTCGTAACAAGGTCCCTGAAATAAAGAAAGAAACCTCGTCATTTCAAACAGTGGCAAAATGGCTGTAGAAAACCATCAACCCCCCTACCCCCACCCCCCACGGCTGGGGAAGATGGTCGCCCCATGGCTAGGTGGTGGTTTGCCAGGACAATATCGGCAGTATATGTTGTGTCATCTCCACGAGCGTGTTCGAAATCTTGGGAGCCCCATCTGCCTTTTCCTCTTAGGCTGGGTGTTTTTCAGATCTGTGGACTCCCATCTCCCATCATTCCCCAACGTGAGAATTCTGGGAATCGTGGTCCACGTTTCTTGCAAGTTGAGCAAGGTTGCCCTACAGCAGCGTGCGGGCCAGTGGCTGAATTTATTGTGATCAATGTGTACGAGTGTATCTCAAACTGTTATTTGGGAGTTATCTTTTTTTGGCGCCTGTGATTGTAAAAGGTAAAAGGTTCCCCTCGCACCTATGTCCTAGTCTTTCCCGGCTCTAGGGGGCAGTGCTCATCTCCGTTTCAAAGCCAAAGAGCCAGCGCTGTCCGAAGACGTCTCCGTGGTCGTGGTCGGCATGACTCAACGCCAAAGGCGCACAGAATGCTGTACAAAGTGCTTAAAACCCATCGTTGGAAGCCACCGGGTACCATTTTAAGCCTCAGGGGAACTCTGCAAGGTAGACTTAAAAGTTGAGATGGGGAGGCCCAGATCAAAATCCTCTAGCCACAGCTTAGTAGATGGAGTGGATAGACCAACGTCCTGTCCTCATCTTCTTTTAATGACACCATAATCCCATGCGGGGTGGAGTCTCGGCAACTGAATGGAGCTGAGTGTTTACTGGCCAGATGCCCTTCCTGAATTCTTCTTCTTGTGCCATATCCGTCATCGGACGTTGGCGATCATGTTGGCAATCCTATTTTTGTCGACAGCCGTAGGAAAAAGTGCTGCTGAGTTTTGTCCTTCCTGAATAGAATGGAATGGAATGGAATGGAATGGAATAGAATAGAAGTTTTTATTGGCCAAGTGTAATTGGACACACAAGGAATATGTCTTGTTGCATATGCTCTCAGTGTACATAAAAGATACATTCATCAAGAATCATAAGGTACAACACTTAACGATAGTCATAGGGTTCAAATAAGCAATCAAATCATATTAGGAAACAGTAAATATAAATTGTAAGGATTCAAGCAACAAAGTTACAGTCATGCAATCATAAGTGGGAGGAGATGGGTGATGGGAACGATGAGAAGATTAATAGTAGTGCAGACTTAGTAACTAGTTTGACAATGTTGAGGGAATTATTTGTTTAGCAGAGTGATGGTGTTTGAGCTTTCTGAGTTGGCGTAGAAAGAACATTCTTTGTTGTGGTTTTTTGATGACGTTTTTGATGTTGGGTGTCCGTTTTAGGTCGTGAGATATGGTGCAACCTAGAAATTCGAAGGTCTCTACTGTTGATACTGTGTTGTCTAGTATTGTAAGCGGTGGTAGTATGGGAGGGTTTCTCCTAAAGTCCACCACCATTTCTACGGTTTTGAGTGTGTTCAGTTCCAGATTGTTCCGGTCGCACCACGAGGTTGCCTAGATGGAACTCTTCTATATTCTTTTCCTCTTCTCTTCTCTTCTCTTCTCTTCTCTTCTATTCTATTCTATTCTATTCTATTCTATTCTATTCTATTCTATTCTATTCTATTCTATTCTATTCATCCTTGACTGAGAACCAGTAGCTGGAGGAAATGGATGCTTTATTTCAACTATCCGCCGAGTGGATGTCTTTCAAGCAAAAGGGACGGAGTTGGCTCTCGGTTCCTTGTTTGACATCTGGCAGATTGTCCTGCTCTCCTGCATCTGGAAACAAGTTTTAGCCTTTCCAGGAGAGATTTTTTTTCTTCTCTCTCTTCCTTCCTTTTTTTTTAAAGTCCTCTCCTCCAAGGGACAACGAACTGCTCGCATCTGGCCTGCATTTAAACTGTATTTGTTATTTCGTTTATTTATTTGAAAGGAGAAATTCTTTCGGCGTTTGTTTCCTAATCTGCATTCAAACAAATAATCGGTGGGAACTTTTCTGGGGTGAAGCGAGGGGGGTGGGTTGGAAGCTTGGAAACATCTGGGAGAGGATGCTTGTCAGCTGTTTCCAGATGTGCAAAATTTGCAAAATGCTGGTCTCGGTTCTTCCTTGCCCAGACTGATGGGTACTAAGAAGCCAAGAGCACAAATAATTTGTCTTCGATCTTCATTTGTTGCAACTCTACCGATTGGGAATATTGGACACATCTGGAAGATGTCACAACTGGGAAACTTATTTCAGACCTGTCCATGGCACTTTCCGGACAGATGTGATTTAGCTACTGAGTTAATTTAGTTTCTGGGTTTACACCAGAACTCTTCTTCTTCTCCTTCTTCTTCTCCTCTTCTTCCTCTCCTCCTCCTCCTCTTCTCCTCCTCCTCCTCCTCCTCCTCCTCCTCCTCCTCCTCCTCCTCCTCCTCCTCCTCCTCCTCCTCCTCCTCCTCCTCTTCTTCTTCTTCTTCTTCTTCTCCTCCTCCTCCTCTTCTTCCTCTCCTCCTCCTCCTCTTCTTCTCCTTCTCCTATTCCTCCTCCTCCTCTTCTTCCTGTCCTCCTCCTCCTCTTCCTCTTCCTCTACTTCTTCTTCTCTCTCTGGCATTCTGGCAGTGACATCTCCCCAGAGGGGCGTAGCAGGGCCAGGAAACGAATTTCAATGAACCCTTGAAAGAGTTTAAAATTTTCATGTCGGACTTCAATTATTCAGGAGTTCTGGAAAGAGAGTTTCAAGATTCACAGGGGAGAAAGAGCTGTGACTGCGTTTCGTTTGCCAGGGGGACGCTTATTTTTAGAGTTCCTCAGTTCAGGTTCGGTTCTGCTCGACTTCAGCGAGAAAATATTCCAGGGGAAATGCAGGTTTCTTTAAGCATAGCTGGCAGCAGGGATTTCAGCCATGCGACAACTTGGAGATCAAAGAGCTTGCAGATTTATTTTCATTTAAAGAGGGCGAGATCGGAGAGCAGGGGAAAGGAATTATAAACCCGGCGACAACGCAGAGCAAGGGAGATGGATTTTCTTAAAAAACAGAAGGAAAGCCTAAAAAAGGGGGGGGGAGCTGTTTTTAAAAACAGGTTTCTAGTCCTCATGGTGGCTGACACCATGTGGATGGCAACTGGATATTTCAGAATGAAATGGAGGCGGAGAGCCTTAATTAATTGGGAATGAGTAAAAATATGAAGGGCCGCGGTGACTCAGTGGCTAAGACACTGAGCTTGTCGCTCAGAAGGACGGCAGTTCAGAGGTTCGAATCCCTAGTGCCGCGTAACGGGGTGAGCTCCCGTGACTTGTCCCAGCTTCTGCCAACCTAGCAATTCGAAAACGCGTAAAAAATGCAAGTAGAAAAATAGGGACCACCTTTGGTGGGAAGGGAACAGCGTTCCGTCCGCCTTTGGCGTTGAGTCATGCCAGCCACATGACTACGGAGACGTCTTCGGACAGCGCTGGCTCTTCGGCTTTGAAACGGAGATGAGCACCGCCCCCTAGAGTCAGGAACGAGTAGCACATATGTGCAAAGGAAACCTTTACCTTTTACCTTACCTAAAAATATGAGTGTGAGATTGCAGGAAAAAGTGGAGCGGGAGGACGGGGACAGATGGATCCATTTTGGTATTCTCTCCCCCTCCCTTCCCTTTAGCATATGTTCCCAACGTCTTTTTCGTGCTTCCTTATTGGGAGCCCATTTTTCTGCTCGAGTGAACATTAAAGGAGGCAAACAATTGAAAATAGACCACGCGGAAGATTAAAGCCATAAAAGAAACGCTAAAATCAATTTCCCATGAAAATTCAGGTGCCCGGGATATATATACTCTTATTCTAAACGCGCTGCCCGAAAGCGCTAATACGAATGAAGCCATTGTTGCGGTGATGGTTAATAATCATATTAATGGCGATAAAACTCTCAGCGCCCCTTAACTCCGAAGACAACAGGTGCCAAATAAAAAGAGCAATTTTATTTGTTTTGAAAAAAGATGGTTTTTCCCACAAGGTTCAGCCTCGCCGGCATCCCACATCACTTGAAAGCTGGTCTGTCTCTTTGCACTGGCTTTATTTATGTTTCTGCCCTGTGCCAAGGCTTCTCTCCAGGGGTGGGCTTCAAAAATTTCAGCAAGGGGCTTCTCTGCCTGGTTGCTGTGTGGGTGTGGCCGTGGTGGGCGTGGCCTAGTTGCCGCCTGCACCACGGCGGGGTGGTGGTGGTCATTTTTGCCCTCCCCGGGCTCCAGGGGTTTTCCTCAAGCATCCAGGAGAGTGAAATCAGCCTCCCCGGGCTCCGGAGGCCAAAAACGGGCCCATTTCCAGCCTTCCTAAATTTCCAGTAGGCCCGTTTTTTGCCCTCCCTGAGCCTCCATGCACGTCCTGACCTTACCTGCATCCAAAACGGATCACATGGGGACTCCTGGGAGGGGAGGGGTGGAGTGGGCGGGGCCAGCCAGGAGTGGGATTTGGGGGTTCCCCGAACTGCACAGAATCTTAGCTAGAGGTTCGTCCCGAACCCGTGCGAACCCCCCAACAGCCCACCCCTGTTCCTCTCCTCCATGACCTGGTAGACCTGTAGTTCCTAAAATTCACGGTAACATAAGCCCCTTGCAACGCCAAAGGAATTTGCCTGATTCCCGCCTAGCAACCAGAACTAATGATTCACCAGGACTCGGGAAAACTAATATAAACAGACCACGGTTAATCATTAAAAAGCACACACACACAATCACATACCCAAGATTTTCCCTCTCTCAATTGCTTGGGCTGTTCCCCCCCTTCCAGTCTCCTAATCCTCTTTGTTGCTCTTCTCTGCACTCTTTCCAGAGTCTCCACGTCTTTTTTTACGTCGTGGCGACCAAAACTGGACGCAGGATTCCAAAAGTGTGGCCTTACCAAGGCCTTATAAAGTGGTCTCAACAGTTCACCTGATCTTGATTCCATCCCTCTGTTGATGCAGCCTAGGACTGTGTTGGGTTTTTTGGCAGCTTCTTTCCAGGACACATTTTCCAATCGTCGTCTTCTTCTGCGCAACCGTCTCCTTTTTTTTTTTCAGACGGTTGGCATGCAAGGCGGGGTCTCTATCCACGCAACCCCTCGCCGGCTCGCCGGCGTAACTGCGCTGGGACAAACACGTCTTTTCTTCTTTCTGCTGGAAGAGTTGCCAGGCCTGGCTTTCTTCCCAGAGCACAGAGCTCTCTGCGAGACAGAACATAAGCCCTCAATTGTCTGTTGCTTGCCGGGGTAGGTTTGCAGGGGCTTTGTCACAGAAACGGCTCCCCCCCCCTCCTTCCCGTCTCCATCCCCCTTAGATATTTTGCACACAGCGGCCGGAGGGGGAGCGGCCAGGCACTGAGAAATGAAAGCGGAGAAAGGGGATCTCTCAATCGTGTTTTGTCTTTCCCACTTTCGGACGCTTTGTTAAAAAGAAGATGGCCGGACTTCAGCTGAAGAGGCTGTTCGCCCAGCATCTGAAGGGGGATGAAAACAGGGCTTCAAAAATTTGAGCAAGGGGTTCTCTGCCTAATTGCTGGGTGGGTGTGGCCATGGTGAGCGTGGCCTAGTCGGCCTCCTGTACGTTTTTGCCCTCCCCAGGCTCCAGAGGCTTTCCTTGGGCGAAAACGGCCTCCCCAGGTTCCGGAGGCGCTTTGGAGGCTGGAAATGGGCCCGTTTCAGGCCTTCCCAAACTTCCAGTAGGCCCGTTTTTCACCCTCTTGGAGCCTCTGCCCGCCTCCTGCACTTATCTGCATCCAAAACGGGCCGTGTGGGGATTCATGGGAGAGGCGGGGTGGAGTGGGCGGGGTGGGGCCAGCCAGGAGTGGGATTTGGTGGTTCTCTGAACTGACAGAATCTTAGCTAGAGGTTCTCGCGAACCCCCAGCAGCCCATCCCTGGCTGGAAACCACCCAAAGCGGGAAACCTTTTAGACAAAGATCCCCAGATGAAATTTGGGTCTTTTCTTTCGTGTGAGGAGAAAGCTTATGATCTTACAATCACAAAGAGAAAGACAGAGAGACAGAGACAGACAGAGAGACAGAGACAGAGAGAGGGCGACAGAGAGAGAAAGAGAGAGAGAGAGAGGGAGACAGAGACAGAGAGAGACAGACACAGACACAGACACAGACAAAGAGAGAAAGACACACACATACAGAGAGAGAGAGAGAGACAGCGAGACAGAGAGAAAGACACAGAGACACAGAGACAGAGACAGACAGACAGACACAGAGACAGAGAGAGAGAGACAGAGACAGAGAGAGTGAGACAGAGAGAAAGACAGAGAGACACAAAGACAGAGAGAGAGAGAGAGAGAGAGAGAGAGAGAGAGAAAGACAGAGACACAGAGAGAGAAACAGAGACAGACAGAGAGAAAGAAACAGAGACACAGAGACAGAGAGAGAGAGAGAGACAGACACAGAGAGAGAAACAGAGACAGAGACAGAGAGAAAGACACAGAGACAGAGAGAGACAGAGACAGAGCGAGACAGAGAGAAAGACAGAGACACAGAGACAGAGACAGAGAGAGAGAGAGACAAAGAGACAGAGAGAGAAACAGAGACAGACAGAGAGAAAGAAACAGAGACACAGAGACAGAGAGAGAGAGAGACAGAGAGACACAGAGAGAGAAACAGAGAGACAGAGACAGAGAGAAAGACACAGAGACACAGAGACAGAGCGAGACAGAGAGAAAGACAGAGACACAGAGACAGAGACAGAGAGAGAGAGACAGAGAGACACAGAGAGAGAAACAGAGAGACAGAGACAGAGAGAAAGACACAGAGACAGAGAGAGACACACAGAGAGAGACACGCACACATATATATACACACACACACACACACACACACAGAGAGAGAGAGAGAGAGAGAGAGAGATGGATGGGTGACATTTTAAACCTATGGGCTTAAACTCTATGTCAACATACACCGTAGCTAAGAATACCAGACTCTGGATGCCAGAAACTGGGAAAGTCTATTTTACTTTCCTCTTCCCAATCCATTTTTAATGCCAAAGAAAAATGCAACAGATAAAAATTGATGCTTCGTGCAGGAGGACCCTTAAGTGGTTGGCGTGAAGCTCTCTTATCAATTCAGCCCACGGTTTCATTGATTTTGAACTGGTGTGTTTGATAAAAGTCAGATTATTATTTTTTGCGTGTGCGCTCCCTTACCCCCTAAAAGTACAAGGAAGCCTAATCTTCAAGCTGGGCAGGAGAAATTTCACGTTTTTGTTATCATGTCCATTTCACGACTCATTTAACAACAATTCAGACGGGCTCCCGGGAGAGATGGACGGCTGAAAGAGTTTGTGAGTGATTCCTCCTCGTGCTTAACAATTGGACGATGAGCTCCTTGGGGAAGGCTGTGATGCAGCCTGGAAAAAAAAAAAAAAACAACCTCAGATAATTTCAACTTAAAATAACTTCAAAGCAGACAGCCTCATAGGGAAAACGTAACCATGCTGCTCACCGTTTTCTCCCCAAAACAGAAAGGAATTATTGATTGATTGATTGATTGATTGATTGGTTCGATTTATATGCCGCCCTTTCTCCGGAGACTCAGGCTGGCTTACAATGCGTTAAGCAATAGCCTTCATACTTCTGTATATACCTGCTTAGTAGGGCTTTCGGCCCCCCCCTAAGCGGTGTTCTTTTTTTATACAAAGTCAGCTTATTGCCCCCACAATCCGGATCCTCATTTTACCTACCTCGGAAGGATGGAAGGCTGAGTTAACCTTGAGCCTGGTGAGATTCCAACTCGCAGTAATTGCAGGCAGCTGGTGCTACTTAACAGCACTTTAGTCCGCTGCGCCAACAAGACTCTATTGGGAAGAATGATAGGATGGGGGGACCGTGGTGTGGGACGGGGGAGAGAAGAAGTGCAGCATCGCATGTAAATTCGGAAGGGGTCTTGAAGATCATCTAGTCCCGCGATGGCGATACCTATGACACGCGTGCCACATCTGGCATGTAGAGCCGTCTCTGTCGGCACGTGAGCCGTCGCCCAGCTCAGGTCCACTGCGCATGCCCACAAGCGCCTCCCGCCGGGCAGCTGATGTGTAGGGGGCGGGATGCATGTGGGAGATGCGCATGTATGCACGTGCAGGGGGTGGGAGGAGCACACGTGTTCTGGAAGTGTGGAAACGGGCCATGTCCGGCCTCCAGAGGGCCTCTGGAGGCTGGGGGAGGCTGTTTTCACCCTCCTGGAGGCTCAAGAAAAGCCTCCGGAGCCTGGGGAGGGCAAAAACAACCTTCCCGCCTAGCTGTGGTGCAGGTGGCTAAAATTTTTGAATCCCACCCCTCGTGCAAATGCGTGGGGGGCAGGGTGTTTGTGTGTGCATACGTGGGGTGTGTGTTTGGGGCTATGTGCATATGCAGGGGACACGCACCGCATTATGGGTGCCGCCACCCTCGCTGTTGCGCCCACCAATGCTCGCACTTGGCACCCGAAGAGAAAAAAGTTAGCCATCGCTGATCTAGTCCAATGCAGAATCTGTTACCGTATCAGAATGGAAGATTTCTTTAGGAGGATGGGTGATATGACCTCAACCGCCCAACGCCCTCCCGGAAGGTCCTTTTCAGCACCGAGTGCCCAAACCAGAACACGCATGCATGCGTGCACCGGCCAGCTGGTCTTTGGGTTTCTGGCACACGCATGTGCGCCATCCAGCTGGTCTTCATGGGCACTGGAGTACCAGAAAATGGCCAAAAAAACGGTAAAAAAACAGGCAATTTGGGGGGCATTTTCGAGCCTTTTTCTGGACCATTTTCACACTGTTTTTTGGGAGTTTTCAGGCCTAAAACGGGCTGAAAACGGCCTTAAAAAACAGCCTGAAAACAGCCTGAAAAATGGCCTGAAAACAGCCTGAAAAAACAGCCTTTAAAAATGGCCTGAAAACAGCCTGAAAAACAGCCTGAAAACAGCCTGAAAAAATGGCCTGAAAATGGCCTTAAAAAACAGCCTGAAAACAGCCTTAAAAAATGCCCTGAAAACAGCCTGAAAAAACAGCCTGAAAACAGCCCAGAAAATGACCTGAAAACAGCCTGAAAACAGCCTTAAAAAATGCCCTGAAAACAGCCTTTAAAAACAGCCTGAAAACAGCCTTTAAAAACAGCCCGAAAACAGCCCAGAAAATGACCTGAAAACAGCCTTTAAAAACAGCCTGAAAACAGCCTTTAAAAACAGCCCGAAAACAGCCCAGAAAATGACCTGAAAACAGCCTGAAAACAGCCTTAAAAAATGCCCTGAAAACAGCCTGAAAAAACAGCCTGAAAACAGCCCAGAAAATGACCTGAAAACAGCCTGAAAAAATGCCCTGAAAACAACCTGAAAAAACAGCCCGAAAACAGCCTGAAAAAATACCCTGAAAACAGCCTGAAAAAAACAGCCCGAAAACAGCCTTAAAAAACGGTCCGAAAAAACAGCCTGTTTTTTTGCCTTTTTCCGGGCCATTTTCAGGCTGTTTTCTGGTGCTCCGGCACCTGCGAAAACCAGCTGTCCGGTGTGCATGTGCGTGCCGGAAACCAGAACAACAGCTGACGACGGTGCACGTGCCCACAGAGAGGGCTCTGCGTGCCACAGGTTCGCCCTCATGGGTGTAGGGTCTCCTCCTCAGGCGGGGGTTGGACTAGATGACCTACTAGGTCCCTTCCAACTCTGTTAATCTGTATCTCTCTCCTGTAACCCCCCAGGAGGGGCAGTTCCAGCAGGTTCATCCCCCCTTGCCGAGGATTCCCCCCCCTCGCAGGTTCAAAGAATATTATCTCCCCTTCCCTTCCCTCCCCTTCCCCCAAAATAGCCCCTTCGTGTTACGGGATATTATAAGCTGCTTTAAATCCAACCCCAGAGCCCGCCACACGGGAAGCGGGAGTCAGGTTGCCGACCCGTTGCGTCACCGCCTGGGCACGCTTCCCCTGCCCCTCTGCCCCAAAAAGGCCTTGGGGTCACGGTGAGAAGCTCCCTCGTGCCTCCACCACGACGTCGACGGCCTTGGGAGTCAGCTTCCCTTTGTGGCCGGATCGGTTTTCTGAGCCACTTGGCACCTTGGGCAGAGGGGTTTCCCCCCCCTTCCCGCTTCCTCAAGGTTGTATCCTGTTCTTTGGCAATTCTTTTGCAAGGCAGAGGGAATCCCGGTCCCGCCTAGCTTTGCTCAGATGCCGGGTTTGGTTACGTGCTGTACCAACAGAAGCGCTCAGGGGGGACACACAAGCTTAGGGGGGGGATATGCGTCTAAGGTTGGGAGCCACCTGTTCTGAATTCTGCCCCATAGGGAGGATGGGCGGGTGTGGGGCCGGGCCTGAGCAGAAGTCTCTCTCTTCCCAGCCAGTCCAAATTGTAGGGGGAGGAGAGGGGGAGGCCAAGGCAGGCTGCAGCCGTGAGTTGGATTGAATTAAATGGGGTGGTGGGGGGTGGGGGGTCACCGTGTGCTTGCTATGATGGAGAAGGCCCACCACGAATTGAACTTTCACTCGAGTTGAGTTTATTCATCGATGCACAGAAATCCCCGAAACTAGATTTCTGTGCTGGTGTGCGGTTCCAGGAATAGTCTTTAATAGTTCTGGGTAAAAATAGATTATGAATGTGTGTGTGGATGGATGGATGGATGGATGGATGGATAGATAGATAGATAGATAGATAGATAGATAGATAGATAGATAGATAGATAGATAGATAGATAGATCCAGACAGACGGGAGGGAGGGAGGGAGGGAGGGAGGGAGGGAAGGAAGGAAGGAAGGAAGGAAGGAAGGAAGGAAGGAAGGAAGGAAGGAAGGAAGGAAGGAAGGAAGGAAGGAAAAATAGCTGAAGGAGGAGGGAGGGAGGGAAGGAAAGAAGGAAGGAAGGAAGGAAAAATAGCTGAAGGAGGAGGGAAGGAAGGAAGGAAGGAAGGAAGGAAAAATAGTGGTAGGAGGGAGGGAGGGAAGGAAGGAAGGAAAGAAAAATAGCTGAAGGAGGAAGGAAGGAAGGAAAAATGGCTGAAGGAGGAAGGACGGAAGGAAGGAAGGAAGGAAGGAAGGAAGGAAGGAAGGAAGGAAGGAAGGAAAGAAAAATAGCTGAAGGGGGAAGGAAGGAAGGTTCAAAGATGATGGATGGATGGGTGAGGGGAAGGAAGATTTAAAGATGGTTGATCAGATCCGATTAACAGAGTCGGAAGGGACCTTGTAGGTCATCTAGTCCAACCCTCCCGCCTGCCCAAGCAGGAGACCCTACAACCATTTTTGACCGATGGCACTCCGGTCTCTTCTTGAAAGCCTCCAGTGATGAAGCTCCCACACCTTCCGAAGGCAACTTCTGTTCCATGGATTGACGGATAGAAGTTCTTTTCGCCTTTCAAGAATTGTTGTTGTTCTTGTTGTTTGATTGGGGTCTTTTGAGGAATTCATTTGACACAGTCTCAACGCTGCAAAAAAAAAAAAAAAAAAAGGCCTCCCTTGTGGTGCAAACACACAAAGACACACACACACAAACACACACAGACACACTGCCCTTGCCTTCTTTGGACACTCTCTTTACCCCCTCCTTTTGCAGCTCGTTGTGTGTTGTTGGCAAAGGGACAATCCATTTAGAGCCTGCCAAGCTCCTGAATGGCTCTTTTTGCACAAGAGGGTGGAAATTCGGTGGTGGAGTGTGGGTGGAGGATATGAGGGCAGCGGAGTCCATTCTCCCCCCACCCACCCCTTCCTACTCCCGTTTGCAACAAAGCTTGTGCTTCTCTGGACATCCCAATGTTGTGGGTTTCTCTGGGGTGTCCGGCTCGGTTCCGCCTGCCCTGGCCAAGCGGGCTTTGATGAACCGGGTATAGGATACCAGCGGCTCCTTTGATCTTCCGGAGTCAGAGATGGCCAACATGCGAGACAAGAATTTGGAATCTGCCTTGCTCTGCCAAGCTATGCCTAGCATGCAAACTGGCATTTTTTTTCCCCCTGGTGGCTCGTTCTTTCCTGTGTAAACGGCTGCAAGGAAGAAACGCTGCCCCCTGGTGGCTCATGTGAAGCAGACGAATGCAGGGAAACCATATTAAGAGAAGAGAAGAGAAGAGAAGAGAAGAGAAGAGAAGAGAAGAGAAGAGAAGAGGAATAGAAGAGAAGGGGAATAGAATAGAGGAAGAGAAGAGAAGAGAATACAATAGAAGAGAAGAGGAAGAGAAGAGAAGAGAAGAGAAGAGAAGAGAAGAGAAGAGAAAAGAAGAGGAATAGAAAAGAAAAGAAGGGGAAGAGAAGAGAAGAGAATACAATAGAAGAGAAGAGGAATAGAAGAGAAGAGAAGAGAAGAGAAGAGAATACAATAGAAGAGAAGAGGAAGAGAAGAGAAGAGAAGAGAAGAGAAGAGAAGAGAAGAGAAGAGAAGAGAAAAGAAGAGGAATAGAAGAGAAAAGAAGGGGAATAGAAGAGAAGAGAAGAGAATACAATAGAAGAGAAGAGGAATAGAAGAGAAGAGAAGAGAAGAGGAAGAGAAGAAGAAGAGAAGAGAATACAATAGAAGAGAAGAGAAATAGAAGAGAAGGGGAAGAGAAGAGAAGAGAAGAAAAGAGAAGAGGAATAGAATAGAATAGAATAGAATAGAATAGAATAGAATAGAATAGAATAGAATAGAATAGAATAGAATAGAGCCTGGTGTGCAGTGGACTAAACTACTGTTAAAGTAGTATTTAGCTGCCAGCTGCCTGCAATTACTGCGAGTTCAAATCTCACCAGGCTCAAGGTTGACTCAGCCTTCCATCCTTCCGAGGTAGATAAAATGAGGCCCCGGATTGTGGGGGCGATAAGCTGACTTTGTATAAAAAAAAAACACTGCTTACAGGGAGCCGAAAGCCCTACTAAGCAGGTATATACAAAAGTAGGAAGGCTATTGCTTAAAAGCATTGTAAGCCGCCCTGAGTCTCCGGAGAAGAGCGGCATATAAATTGAACAAACAAACAAACAAACAAACAAACAAACAAACAAACAAACAAACAACAAACAAATAAACAAACCTTCTTTTTAGAGGAAGGATAAGTGTGGGAAACTGCATCTCACTGGTGTTTTTCCAGAGGACCAAGTTTTTTTCTGGCTCTCTTGCCACCCTCCCCCAACCCGTTCTTTCCCCCCCTCCCCTCCCCCTGGAAGCCCATCGGCAGCCCCCTTTGAACTGTCTTTCTGGAAAAAGTATTGTCCAATACTGCCCCCTGGTGGCTATGAAGCAGAACGCACCTTTTTCCTATCTTCTCTTTTCCTCAATTAACCAGCACTCCTAGACTTACGGCTGTCAAGTTTCGAGGTCGTCTCAAATAAATTGCATTTCAAACAAAGTCTTTGAAGAAAAACAATTGAGTCCAACATTTCCAAAGGCTAAGCAAGGCTGCCATTAAGTGAGTCACGCCCCATTTTATGACCTCTTTTGCCATGGTTGTTAAGCAAAACACATGACCCACCCCTACCCCCCACCCCCAGAACAGGGCAATCCTCGTATTTATACCAGAAATGTTGATCGCATCACCATGGGGATGCTGCAATGGTCACGAGTCTGAGTAACTTCAAACGGTCATTAAACGAATGGTTGTAAATTGAGGATTGCCTGTATTCACAATTCTTCTACCTCCTCGCATTCCAGGGCTGTGTGCACTGTATTAACAAGGGTAAAAGAGCACACTTTTCATGCAAAACACACACACACACACGTTTGTATTGTTCTATAACAAACTTTAGGGTTTTCTTGTATCGTGTCTAGAAAAATGGGATGGCTGATTTATTATTAAGAAGCCATACAGAAATGCATGATAAGATTGGGGTTGGACTAGAAGACCTCCAAGGTCCCTTCCATCTCTGTTATTCTATTCTAAAGACAGGACAGAATAGGATAGGATAGGATAGGACAGGATAGAATGAATAGAATAGAATAGAATAGAATAGAATAGAATAGAATAGAATAGAATAGAATAGAATAGAATATGGGATTGGATGGGACGGAACAGAACAGAACAGAACAGAACAGAATGTGGAATGGAATAGAATAGAATCGTTCCCAACTCTAGGGGGCAGTGCTCATCCCCGTTTCAAAGCCGAAGAGCCAGCGCTGTCCGAAGATGTCTCCGTGGTCATGTGGCTGGCATGACTCAACGCCAAAGGCCCACGTAACGCTGTTATCTTCCCACAATAAGGTGGCCCCTATTTTTCTACTTGCATTTTTTTTTTACGTGGTTTCGAACTGCTAGGTTGGCAGAAGCTGGGACAAGTCACGGGAGTTCATTCCATTACGCGGCACTAGGGATTCGAACCGCTGAACTGCCGACCTTTCGACTGACAAGCTCAGCGTCTTAGCCACTGAGCCACCGCGTCCCTTAGATCCTTATGTGATGCCAATTCTTGATATATGATCATCTGTGGCCTGTTATCTGTCAGGTTTTGAGGTCATCTCAAATAAATTGCATTTCAAACAAAGTCTTTGAAGAAAAATTCCCATTTATTAAGCACGACATTCTGCCTCCGACTCATCGAAGCCAACACTGACTTCCAGACCCCAAACCCTCCCTTTCCGTTCCCCACTCCCCTGCACTCATTGGCCAAGTCATTCTACCCCTAATCTACTGTTCCAGCTCAAAGGAATTTCCCCCCTCCCATCCCATCTCCTAGCGGATATTATCTCCAGGGAAAATAAGTAGGTGAAAAGTCAAACGTCCCTTTCCAGACGCCTCCGCTTCTCCTTCTTATGTCAGCACTAGAGTAAATGCAGCTTGAAGTGCTGACATCATCCTATTTTAATTTCTGCCCTGCACTTAATCCTATGCCATCTCCGGGGATCAGACCTGCATTCCCCACTTTTTGGTGGCTCCCTCTTTTTTTCTTTTTTTTTTCCTACAAGCCACAAAACTTTTTTACTTTTCACTCTTCTCCATGGGGTTTGACGACCTTTTGCTCCAGCTTTTGTGGCTTGCAGGCGCTGTTTGCCGCTAGTCCTTGACTTACGACTGTTTGTTTAGTGACCGTTTCGATGTTAACAGCGACCTAACTGGAGCAAAGCAAAACGGGGGGAAACCATATTCACTGAGTGATTCGCTCAAACGACTGCGATGATTCGCTTAGCAGGTCGCAAAACGGGGCAAAACCTCCCTTAAACGGCTGCTTTGTTTAGCAAGGGAAATTTGGGGCTCAACTTTGGTCATAAGATGAGGACTACCTGTATTCTTGCCCGTTGGTTTGCCAACTCTGCTTTAGTTGTAAGATCTCTGAATGGCCACACGGTGGCAGTATTGTCTAGTACAAGGAAAAGGATGCTGTTCGTTTATTGGATGCAATATTCCAAGTAGGGAGAAGGGAAGGGAAGGAGAGAGGGACGGAAGGACTGTGTGGTCCTTGGTGTTTTTTGAGCTTGGTGAATTTTGGGGGGTAGATGTTTCATTACCAAACTAGGTAACATTATCAGTGCTGGAAGGGAGTGGGGTTTGGAGGAGGAAGAGGCAGAGGCAGAGAGAGGGAAGGAGGGAGGCTTCTTCAGCTCTGACTGGATGGCATCTTCTTCAGAGCTGAAAAAGCTTCTGGGACGAGAAGCGAAACCTCTTCAAAGAAAAACCAGAAAGTTCAGTTGCCTCTTGAAAAAAAAAAAAAGCATTTTTGGGTCCTACCTTGGTCTTTTCACCTGGCGTCTCCAGGTGGGCTCACTTCAGAGGTCCAGATGGCCCTGACTCTGTTACCCTCGTGCAAAATTTGCAACCAACCTTAGAACCAAGGAGAAATTTCCAGAAAGTGCGAACAATTAACCAGTGGAACTCCTTGCCTCCAGAAGTTGTGGATGTGCTCCAACACTGGAGGCTTTTAAGAAGAGACTGGGCAACCATTTGTCTGAAGTGGTATCGGGTTTCCTGCTTGAGATTTGGACTAGAAGACCTCCAAAATCCCTTCCAACTCTGTTATTCTATTAAGGCCTGGTTGTCTTCCCGAATATACAGTCCAGGAAGCTGAGGTTGAGCTCTATTTTGGCCCACGTTTCTTTTTAATTAGGATGTATTATATTACTCAGATGTCACGGTCGTTGCTCCTGACCCTTCTTTTAATCTAATCTCCCAAATTGGCCCTGTTTTGACATGGGCAGCCTTTTATCCTATTATTTAAATAAAATAAAATCACATGCCAATTTCCTTCAATTAGCAGCTAATGGGAGAAGGCCACAGCTGTCTTGCGGGATCCTGTATAATAACATCCACTTTAAGGGATTTTTATTTTATTTTATTTTATTTGGCTCCGGAGGCAAGTGGGGATGGAGGAATTGCTGGAGCTGGGCCTCCCCAAAGACCTTTCAGGTCAAGGACCCATTAGCAATCCTATGCTTTTAAGGAGATGGTTTTTTAAACATTCAGATTTGGTGGGATCCTGGAGGGAAAGAAGCGGAGGCTTCCATACCACCTCGAGGGGTGCATCTCTATTTATTGGGATGTTTTATTTGCCTTGCTCCTTGGTGGACAGCTTGCGAGCCACGCATTTCATAAAAATGGCATTAACGCAAAGCCCCAGCTGTAAAAAAAAGTGGCTTATAAGAGAGTTGTGAAAATAAATATGGGTTGAGTCCCTGCTCTAAACCATAATAAAAGAGGGGGCTTAACTTCAGCTCCAGTACAATTGATGCCATAAAAGAGGACTCCGTCTTGAAAACAGCTGTACAGAGAATTGATTTTAAAAAAAGTATTTGTGGAAGGACCAGCAAAACTTCTCCTTTTTTTTTTTTTAAAAAAATTTGATTTATATGCCGCCCTTCTCCGGAGACTCAGGGTGGCTTAAGCAATAGCCTTCATCCTTTTGTATATTTATACAAAGTCAGCTTATTGCCCCCACAAACTGGGTCCTCATTTCACCTACCTTAGAAAGGATGGAAGGCTGAGTCAACCTTGAGCCTGGCGAGATTCGAACCTGCAGTAATTGCAGACAGCTGGTGTTAATCACAATGCTTTTAGTCTGCTGAGCCACCAGGCCCTTTATTTCTCCCCTTACTCCTAAGGCAGGGGTCAGCAACCTGCGGCTCTGGAGCCAGACATCCCCTGATAATAAGCCCAATTGGGCTTTTGAGCACATGCGCTAAAAATAACATACACCCCCCCCGAAAATAAGCCCTCCCTGAAAAGATTTAAAGGCATGCGCAGCCGGTCCCTGCCATTTTCTCTGGTTAGGGTTAGGGAGACAGAGCTGGATATCAGGTAAGACAGCAAGAGGAGCCCCATCTTGCTCCATGTGGAAGAGGAGAGGAGAGGAGAGGAGAGGAGAATAATGGAATGGAAAATAATAGGAATAAGGAAGAGGAGAGGAGAAGAGAAGAAGAGAAGAGAAGAGAAGAGAAGAGAAGAGAAGAGAAGAGAAGAGAAGAGAAGAGAAGAGAAGAGAAGAGAATAATGGAATGGAAAATAATAGGAATAAGGGAGAAGAGAAGAGAAGAGAAGAGAAGAGAAGAGAAGAGAAGAGAAGAGAAGAGAATAATGGAATGGAAAATAATAGGAATAAGGAAGAGGAGAGGAGAAGAGAAGAAGAGAAGAGAAGAGAAGAGAAGAGAAGAGAATAATGGAATGGAAAATAATAGGAATAAGGGAGAAGAGAAGAGAAGAGAAGAGAAGAGAAGAGAAGAGAAGAGAAGAGAAGAGAATAATGGAATGGAAAATAATAGGAATAAGGGAGAAGAGAAGAAGAGAAGAGAAGAGAAGAGAAGAGAAGAGAAGAGAAGAGAAGAGAAGAGAAGAGAAGAGAATAATGGAATGGAAAATAATAGGAATAAGGGAGAAGAGAAGAGAAGAGAAGAGAAGAGAAGAGAAGAGAAGAGAAGAGAAGAGAAGAGAAGAGAAGAGAATAATGGAATGGAAAATAATAGGAATAAGGAAGAGGAGAGGAGAAGAGAAGAAGAGAAGAGAAGAGAAGAGAAGAGAAGAGAAGAGAAGAGAATAATGGAATGGAAAATAATAGGAATAAGGGAGAAGAGAAGAGAAGAGAAGAGAAGAGAAGAGAAGAGAAGAGAAGAGAAGAGAAGAGAAGAGACTAATGGAATGGAAAATAATAGGAATAAGGGAGAAGAGAAGAAGAGAAGAGAAGAGAAGAGAAGAGAAGAGAAGAGAAGAGAATAATGGAATGGAAAATAATAGGAATAAGGGAGAAGAGAAGAGAAGAGAAGAGAAGAGAAGAGAAGAGAAGAGAAGAGAAGAGAAGAGAAGAGACTAATGGAATGGAAAATAATAGGAATAAGGGAGAAGAGAAGAAGAGAAGAGAAGAGAAGAGAAGAGAAGAGAAGAGAAGAGAATAATGGAATGGAAAATAATAGGAATAAGGGAGAAGAGAAGAAGAGAAGAGAAGAGAAGAGAAGAGAATAATGGAATGGAAAATAATAGGAATAGAATAGAATAGAATAGAATAGAATAGAATAGAATAGAATAGAATAGAATAGAATAGAATAGAATATTGGAATGAAGAATGGAATGGAATGGAATGGAATGGAATGGAATGGAATGGAATGGAATAGAATAGAATAGAATAGAATAGAATAGAATATGGGATGGAATAGAATAGAATAGAATAGAATAGAATAGAATAGAATAGAATAGAATAGAAGAGAAGAGAAGAGAAGAGAAGAGAAGAGAAGAGAAGAGAAGAGAAGAGAAGAGAAGAGTTGGAAGGGACCTTGGAGGTCTTCTAGTACAACCCCCTTCCCAGGCAGGAAACTCTACACAAATAATAAGACCTCCCTGAAAATAAGCCCAAGCACTTATTTCGTGGGGTCAAAAAAAATATAAGACAGGGTCTTATTTTCGGGGAAACACGGTAATAACACAGACAGGTCACCTTTTTCAGCTTAACCTCTCCGAACAGGGGCCATTAAATATATTTAGCGTTCATTGTTGGACTGCAGGCTTTTTAAATTCGGGTTCGAATCAGGAACATAAATGGATTTTTTTCCCCCTGATATAGGCTCGCTGGCAGGATGGTGGGGAAAAAGCTTTCAAGGGATGTAACGGAGCAGGCTGGCTTTATTTTTTTTGGGAAACACAGAGGTTATTGTGCGGGAGAGGCCAAGCACAAACCTTCCGTTCTGTCATCTTCAAATGGTACCATCTGTTTTGTTTTGTTTTTTTTCCTCCCCTTCCTTTGTTCCGAGGTCTTAAAAAAGAATCCTAGTCCGTTGGCCCCATTTAATCAGTTAAATTGGCTTTTTCCTATCTCCCTTTTTAAACGGTTTAAGCCCAGCTTTGTGGCTAGGCCAGGTGTGCTGCAGTGTGTTTCCATCATCATCCAGTTAGACCAGGGGGTGTACAATCTTGGCCACCTTAAGGCTTGTGGACTTCAGCTCCCAGAATTCCCTAGCCGAGTGGGGAATTCTGGGAGCTGAAGTCCACAAGTTTTTTTAAAGTCACCAAGATTTAAAGTTGAGCTAGAACAGGAGTCAGCAACCTGTGGCTCTGGAGCCGCATGTGGCTCTTTTACCCCTCTGCTGCGGCTCCATGTCACTCAAAATATGCGTCACAACCACCAATGTGTGACACCCGCCGGCACGCGATTTATTGAGCTTTTCAACCTCCAGTAGGCCAACCATGGATAAATGCAAGAAAAGAAAAGTTTCCGAAGAAAACAGAACATTTAATTCAACTACATATGCTAGTTTTGTGGCTGCTCATGAAATAGTCAGGCATGGGAAGGATTTTGTGGCTCCCGGTGTTTTCTTTTCTGTGGGAAACGGGTCCAAATGGCTCTTTGAGTGTTTAAGGTTGCAGCTTAAGAGCTAGAGAATCAATAAAGAGCAGTGCTCAAATAGGTCCCCAAAAAGGGGGAATCGCGCAACCCTGGGACACCACAACGGTCATCAGTATGAGTCAGTCGGCAAGTGTTGGAATTTTGATCATGTGACGGGGGGATGCTCAACGGTCGTAAATGTGAAAAGGGATCCTGAGTGACTTTTTTCAGCGCCGTCGTAAACTTCGAACAGACAATAAGCTGTTGTAAGTTGAGGATTCCCTGTATTTTAACACCCCCTCCTTCACGGTGGAGAGTCCAGAGCCTGTTCTCCTCCAGAAGTAAGGAAACAAGGTAGAATGTATGATTTATTCCTTGATGGATTTATTTACGGTAAACTGGGGTTGCGGAGGTAACAAACAGGCAATTGTGGTTGTGACCACCAGAGGGCGTCTGGAGTGTGGTTGAAAACTGCTTTTAGAGTCAGCAACGGACGCCTTGCATGCTACAACTCCCAACTCCATTGAGCAAATGGAGGAAGGAAGGAAGGAAGGAAGGAAGGAAGGAAGGAAGGAAGGAAGGAAGGAAGGAAGAAAGAAAATAGCAATAGCCCTTATAATGGGTAGAATTATAATAGCTAGATATTGGAAATTAGATGTGAATTTTAGAATAGAAGAATGGTATTGTGAAATGTGGAAATTAGCTTTAAACAATAAAATGACATGTGATATTAAAATTAGAAATGGTGACTATAAAGAAGATATTTTCTGGAAAATTTGGAAATCATTTGTGGACTATGCGCTGGGAAAATTGGATGCTTCAGGACCTGTACCCCGAGAACGTGGATTTTGGCGATCATGAGGATATATCCGAAGAACCAAATCTTCCTTTCTTATGTATAGCACAGGGTGAAATATTGTATATGTTGTTTGTAATGTTAGTAATTTAAAATATATATATATATATATAAAAAAGAAAATAGCAATAGCCCTTAAATTTATATACCGCTTCACAGTGCTTTTACATCCCTCTCTAAGCGATTTACAGAGTCAGCCTTTTGCCCCCCAACAATCTGGGTCCTCGTTTTACCGACCTCGGAAGGACGGAAGGCTGAGTCAACCTTGAGCCAGTCGTTCAGGATCGAACTGCTGGCAGTGGGCAGAGTTAGCCTGCAATACTGCATTCTAACCACCGGGAAGGGAGGGAGGGAGGAAAATAGCAATAGCCCTTAGACTTATATACCGCTTCGCAGTGCTTTTACATCCCTCTCTAAGCAGTTTACAGAGTCAGCCTTTTGCCCCCCAACAATCTGGGTCCTCGTTTACCGACCTCGGAAGGACTCGCAAGGCTTGAGTCGGCCTTCTTGATGCTTGTCTTGCAGGCAAAAAGAAAAAAAAAAAAAAAAGCAACTGAAGCTCCTCCTCGCAGTAAGGAAAGCTAGCGCGTCAAGGAAAACTTTTCTTTCCCTTGCATTCACGGCACGACAATCTGCCAGGCGTCTTATTTTAAGATTGAAGGCCAGAAGGATCGCCCAAATTCCTTCTTCCCCTCACCCCCCACTCTCCTTTCCCAGCTGTTGCCTCCATTTGCAACGGGTCAGCTTCTCCTCTTCGAAAACCCATGAAAAGAGGACCAAGGCATGCAAAAGATAAAGCTATAAATGCCTCTTCTTTGGCCCAGCAGGAGCCCTGACTGAGCTGAGGAGGAGGGGAGGGAAGGGAAGGGAGGGGAAAGCAGATTCCTGTCTGGTGTCCCGGCTTTGCACCATTGCTGGATGCAAAATGTATTGTTTGCCACTTTCATTCTTTTCTTCTTTCCCTTCCTCCGTCCCTCCCTCCTCCCCCTTTCTTTTCAATTCTTTTTTTTTTCCTTTTTTTTTTTCTTCCCCTGGGTGAACCCAAAAGGCTGGGAAATTTAAAGCTTTTGGATTAGATCCAGCCTTTCCAAGAGAAAGGGAAAGCGACTTTTGAAGTCTTCTCAGCCCAAGGAATAGAGCTTCTGTTTAAAGTCCTTCTCCCCCCACACTTTGGTCTGGGGGGGTAATATTTCTCTTCCACCCCCCCAAGAATCCCTTTTCAAAATATTTTTTGTTTATTATTACGGATCTGAACTTCTTTTCTGTTTCCAGATTTTGGTTGACGGGAGTGAAGTGAGGTCTGCGTGGTTGAAAAAATACCAAATCTCTTCCAAATCTTGTTTAAAGAGGTTCTGCTGATCCTCCTCCTCTTCCTCCTCCTCCTCCTTTTCCTCTTCCTCCTTTTCCTCCTTCTCCTTCTCCTTTTCCTCCTCTTCTTCTTCCTCCTTTTCCTCCTCTTCCTCCTCCTCCTCCTCTTCCTCTTCCTCCTCCTTTTTCTCCTTTTCCTCCTCTTCTTCCTCCTTTTTCTCCTCCTCCTTTTTCTCCTCCTCCTTTTCCTCCTCCGTTTCCTCTTCCTCCTCCTCCTTTTTCTCCTTTTCCTCCTCCTCCTCTTCCTCCTCCTCCTCCTCCTTTTCCTCTTCCTCCTTTTCCTCCTCCTCTTCTTCCTCCTCCTCCTTTTTCTCCTTTTCCTGCTCCTCCTCTTCCTCCTCCTCCTTTTCCTCTTCCTCCTTTTGCTCCTCCTCTTCCTTTTCTTCCTCCTTTTCCTCCTCCTCCTTTTCCTTCTCCTCTTCCTCTTCCTCCTCCTCCTCTTCTTCCTCCTCCTCCTTTTTCTCCTTTTCTTGCTCCTCCTCTTCCTCTTCTTCCTCCTTTTCCTCTTCCTCCTTTTCCTCCTCCTCCTCCTCTTCTTCCTCCTCCTTTTTCTCCTTTTCCTGCTCCTCCTCCTCTTCCTCCTCCTCCCCCTTTTCCTCTCCCTCCTTTTCCTTCTCCTCTTCTTCTTCCTCCTCCTCCTTTTTCTCCTTTTCCTGCTCCTCCTTCTCTTCCTCCTCCTCCTCCTTTTCCTCTTCCTCCTTTTCCCCCTCCTCTTCCTTTTCTTCCTCCTTTTTCGTCTTCCTGCTTTTCCTTCTCCTCTTCCTCTTCTTCCTTCTCCTTTTCCTCCTCCTCCTCTTCCTCTTCCTCTTTCTCCTCCTTTTTCTCCTTTTCCTGCTCTTCCTCCTCCTAGATTAATTCCCCATAATGCCCCAGAGCAATGCATTGTGCACCCATCCACACCCACTAGAACAGGAAAACAACAGGAGAAGTATTAGGACCTCTTATTCCAGGGAGCCACCATTAAAAAATAATAATAATAACAGGGTTTAAATATCTTCCACAAGAGCCCACTTCCAGATGCCCATCAGCCAGATGAGAAATAACAGGCAATTAGAAGGAGAAAAATGAGGCCGCTTCCTCTGGCTTGTTTTTATAAAAATTATATAATTACGGAAGGGGCCGCACGAGGCCATCTAGTCCAACATGCAGGGAAATCAATTTCAACCCCAGGAGTCTCCAGAGATGGCAGAGCCAGCCCTTCTCTGTAAGTGGACATTTCTTCTTCCCTTGGTCTCGTTCTCTTCTCTTTCTGTTGGGAATTGCACATAGCAACTTCTTCAGCATCACACAAGTTTGGGATTGAAACAAACAAAGAAACAAACAAACAAAAAAAAGGCTCGATGAAGACCAGGCTGAGTGTTCGGATGGGACCGTTGGATTTTTGTGCTTCCATCAGGAGCATCACCAAATTCGATTTGAAATTGGACAAGAGAATCAATCTCACTTCTGCTTCACGGGCAAAGGGAAGTCCTGGGAAATCTGGATTGATGTTTGTTTTTTAAGGTGATCTCTGGGTGCAGAAAGACTCCAGCTGGCGGCTTCTGAAGGCATCTCAGGATACTTCCCGGGGTCCCATCCTCACACGTCCTGCCATGCCTCCTTTGTCCAATGTCATCGGGATTTGTCATGCGTAGCTGTATCTTCTTGTCTTTAAAGATTTTTTGGGAAGCGGAGGGAATCTGGGTCAGATACAAGCTTTCGGGGAATTGGTCTTGTTAAGAGCGAAGAAGATGGATTTGGAAGACTCAGCCGTCCTTCCCTGGACTTCTGCGTGCGTGCAGGAATAGAAAAGTCCCAATGGATCTAACCAGAGTTATCCATCTCTCCTTTTTTTCCCCCGGAATAGCCAAGAAGATTTCTCTCGGAAACCCATCAACTTCAGCCTTAAAAGAGGGAACCCAATTTCTCTGCGTCCTTCCGTAAACTCAAGCCAGCTTGTGGTATATATATTTTTTTACCCCATTTGACTTCTTCACTCATTGCCCCGAATCTCGGCTCCAGAAAGAAAATGCCATTTTTTCAAGACAACTTTGCCTTGTCTCTCCTGCCCCCCACCCCTCAATGCAGCTTGCACCTCGAGACAGCTCCGTCCAACGCCGCTTCTCCCATCACACCACTGTCTTTCTTTCTTTCTTTCTTTCCTTCCTTCCTTCTTTGCCTTCTTCCTTCCCGGCTCCTTGCGTTCCCCAAATCAGCTGCTCCGGTGATGCGTCTGTCTGCGGGGAAGAACCTATCACCATGTGCTGCCGAGAGGCAGAGCTCGGAGGAGTGGAGAGAGAGAGAGAGAGAGAGAGAGAGAGAGAGAGAGAGAGAAAGAGGGAGGGAAGGAAGGAAGGAAGAAGAGAAACACATAATGAATTTTGACACTGTCTCCTCCGCCCCTTTCAACATCTTGAGTTCGCAAATGAGACGCCGGGGTTGGGGGGCAGGCAGGCGGGCGGGTTGGGGAGGGAGGGAGGGAGGGTGGGAAGGAGGGGAGGGGAGGGGACAAGCTCTCTCTCCGCTGCCTTCCAGGGAAACAGGAACAAGTGAATGGAGCATTCATACCCAGCCCTCTCTTCTCCTCGCGCTGGAAACGCGGACAGGTGTCCACTGACTCCGGATCTGCCTTTGAAAAAGGTGGCATCAAGATCTCTGGATTTCAGAGACCGGTTGGCCTGAGGACGGGCTTCCCCACCCACCACTCGCCATCTCCAAGAAACGTGGAGGACCGGCGTTCCCTGGCTGTCTTCTCTCCCTTTGTTTTTTACAGCTTCCCCAACCCGGCTGTGCGAAGGAGAAGACCCCGGTGGCGTGGCGTGCCTCCTGTTCCTTCCTCTCCATCCCTCGCTGGCTGGCACCTTCCTCGTTCTGCTGCTTTCTCCGGCTGCCAACCGAACATTCACGAGGTTGGGCTTTTGTTTGCCGGAGAAGAAGGATGGTCCAGCTGCTAGCTGTTTGCAGAGGGACGGCTGGCGCTGGGTAAAAGGAGGACGAAGCCGCCCCGGTGACTCAGGGGCGCTGCCGAAGAATGCCCCTCTCTTATTGTTCCGGCGTTTGCTGACTTCTCGCCCCACCCCGCGCGGGGTTTAGGAAACTTGGGTCTCTCTGGCACACCCCCAGTACGGTTGCTTGGAGAGGCTGCATCACGAAATCGCTGGACACCCTACTCCGTGGACGTCTTCAGCTCAGGCCCGTCCGGTTTTTTTAATTCCCAGACGTTCCCTTAATTGCAGCTCACCATCCTGAGGAGAGGGGGGTCCAAAGGAGACGTCGACGGACCTGTTTGCTCGTCCCATCGGATGCAGAAACGGCTTTCCCGAGAAGTCCAGAGGCACCGAGGCAGTTGTGCTGGAGGAAACCCACAGCCGAGCCCCCCCTCCCCACTTCTTGCTTTGCCATCCCGTGGAAAGAGGCAACGGGGGAGGATGGAGGCTGCTGCCTGGGCCCTTTAACCTGTCTCCATCTCCCAAATTCTCTGCTAGCTTTTTGGGTTTACTTTAGAAGTGGCCCACGGGTGGGGGGGGCTCCTCCTCCTCTTTCCCCAGTTTGTCTGCTCCGTGCCTTTTTTTTCCGAGTCCCCCCACCCCGCCTGTGGTTTTAAATGACTGGCAGGGACAAGCGGTTGTAACACGAGGACCCGCTCAAGCCGCTAAGTTGATGGTTTCATAATGAAGAGAGCCACGCCTTTGGAGAACTTCTGAAGACTCAATTAACACGCTTCGTTTGCTTCGTCCCTCGTTGTCATCTTCGGCTGGAGAAGGACCCCCCGTTTTCCTTCCTTCCTGGCGTGAAGTGGACGGATCTCCAAACAATCATTATCCAACCCCCTCCTCTCTCTCTCCCCCCACCTCTTCCTCCGGCAGCAACCCTTCAAAAGCTGATTGAGTGGAGTTTTTGCTTCGGGGGTGTCTCTTTTTCCAATATGGGGGTGCCTTTGAGCTTTGGGCATGAGGCTTTTCTTTCGTGGAGCTAAAAGTGACCTCTTGATCCTCAGGACAGCTTCTGGTGTGACCCTAGGATCCATCCAAAGGGGTTCCCCTCCCCGAACCCTCTTGGCTTCTCTCTAGCATTGGATTATAGCTTCAAGATGTCCCGGTTCAGGACAGGCTTTCCTTCCGAACGCTAAGAGCCGCTCCAGGCATGATGGAAGTCCCCGAAACTACTTAGCTAAGGACTGTCTTGGAGGAGGGCAGGCTGAGGGTTTTTTTTGGGGGGGGGCACTGTGGAATCGCTGCCCTGGATCTCCCAGGGAGGGCCTGGAGCCCCATCCGCGGCATGACCGCCTGTCAGTACCCCGTGGGGCCGGGCTCCTTGGACCGAGACCGGATGTACCAGCACAAAGTCTCCTTGGTGGTCCGTTACTTCATGATCCCCTGTAACATCTGCCTGATTCTCTTAGCCACCTCCACGCTGGGATTTGCTGTCCTGCTTTTCCTCAACAATTGTAGGTGTCCGTCCCCGTCCCGTCCTGTCCCGTCCCCCCTCGGTGTTGTGGCGTTGGGAGGCGTGGGGAGGGGAGGAGTTGAAACAAAGCAGGGAAGGGGAGTTGGGGTGCATTGAAGGGGGGGCTTGGTCTCTTTTTTAGCAGGTGTGATTCCTCGTCTTTGCCCAGGTGAGTCTGGACGGATGGGACCTGGCCTAATCCTGAACCGTCTCTCCCTTCCCCAATGTTTTCATTTAATGTTGAGTCCCGTGACCAGGCGCTAAATAGAGGAGCGGGCGGTGGCTTTGTGTGAGAAAAGGAAGCCAGCAACCTGCCTTGGCAAGTCAAACTTTGCATATTAATCAGCTCGAGGGAGATGCCTTCCTATCTACTTAGGAGCTTCCCCCTTCTCCCCCCCCCCCCCGCTACCGGAGGTTGGGTGCTGCGGGCCCTTTGATCTACTACGCCAAGATGGCTGATCAAATGATGCGCTTATCCCCCAGGTAATTGGGGAGGATGGCTGGATCTTCTGCTTAGGCAGGTAAACATTTTCCTGTCGAGCAGAAGCCCCCCCCCCCAAAAAAACCGTGTCTTCCCAGCCTGCTTTCATCTCTCCGGGAGCAGAGAATTATGCTGATGTGTTTGGAATGAAAGTAAAACTCTCTCTCTCACACACAAACACATACATACACACACACGCTCAGCTCCACAGTCGGTGTTGTTGGGCAGAGTCCCTCTGCATTGGGTAGGCTGAGGTGGGACAATGGTGTAGGCAGCTTCAGTTGCCTTCTCCAAATTCTCAATCCCGCTCAAACTTTCTCTCTCTCTCTCTCTCTCTCTCTCTCTCTCTCTCTCTCTCTCTCTCTCTCTCTCTCTCTCCCCCCTCCCTCCCTCCCCCTCATCTCTCATCTTTATTTCTCTCTCTCTCCCCCTCTCATTCTATCTATCTATCTATCTATCTATTTATCTATCTATCTATCTATTTATCTATCCATCCATCCATCTCTATCTCTATCACCCTCTTTCTCTCTCTCTTTCTCTCTCTTTCTTTGTCTATCTATCCATCCCCCTCTTACTCTCTATCCCTCTCTCCCTCTCTCTCCCTCTCTCTATTTCTTTGTTTGTCTATCATTTATCTATCTATCTATCTATCTATCTATCTATCTATCTATCTATCTATCTATCTATCTCTTCCTTCTCTCACTATCTTCTTTCGTTAGAGAAGGAAAGAAGATAGTGAGAGAAGGAAGAGATGGATAGATAGATAATCATCTTCTCTCTCTTTCTCTCATCTCTCTCTCCCCCCTCTCATCTATCTACCTATCTATCTATCCATCTCTATCTATCACCTTCTTTCTCTCTATCCCTCTCTTTCTCCCTCTCTCCCCCTCCTCTCTCTCCCCCCCCTCTCCTCCCTCTCTCTCTATTTCTTTCTTTATCTATCATCTATCTATCTATCTATCTATCTATCTATCTATCTATCTATTTATCCCTTCTCTCTTTATCTTCTTTCCTTCTCTATCATCTTCTCTCTCTTTCTCTCATCTCTCTCTCCCCTCTCTCTTATCTATCTATCATCTTTCCTTCTCTCTCCCTCTCCCTCCCTCTCTCTCTCTCTCTCTCTCTCTCTCTCTCTCTCTCTCTCATCTCTCTCTCTCTCTCTCTTTCCCCCTCCCTCTGCCGTGGTCTCCTTTGAGCATCTCCGAAACCTGTTCGGTTGAGCCTTTTTGAGCAGGGCTGAATCATTGGCGTAACCCACAGGAAGTCTCAGCCAGAAACCAAAAGCCTCCCTATGTAGTGGCAGTATACCTGTTTTGGGCTGAGAGGCCCAGCCACAAAGATATGGGGGGGGAAGGGTTTTGTGGCATGCTGGCAGGGCTCCCAGCCACATCTAAGTGGCCAGCTCGAAACAGAAGGATGAGACACGATCATTCGTGGTGATGCTTCTCGAAAACCAAACTTTGAGAAGGAGGAGACGCCTGCGGCTTGAAGTCTGCGTAGGCTAAGGCTGTGGAAGGGCTTCTGAATCTTGCAGGACCATCTGTTGCTTGACAAAGAGTCCTGTGTGACTCCAAACTCTTCCACACCCCCGTCTAGTTCCACGCAATGCCCCCAATCTACCGAGTCTTCCGCGCTTGTTGCTCAGGACTTGCAAAGGCCCCCCAAAATGTCCATATGTGTGTAGCAACGTGTGGGTGGCAGAGACAACGTGGAGCCATAAAAAGGCAGGCAGCGAGAAGTCTTCTGTCTTAGTCAACGCCTCCCAAAATAGTTTTGGGTAAACATCTCTGGAGTTGAGCTCTCTCGATGGGAGTAACATGTAGTTCAGCCTTCCCTCTCAATTGCCCTGAGGGGCCCGCTTGTTTTCTTTTGTTTTTTTCCTGCTCTCTCTCCTTTTTCTATTTGAGCTTGGACTACTGGCCGGGAGGGATCTTGCCGAGAAATCTCACCGACCTTTTTAGGAGCAAGATTCCCGGAAGATCTGTCTTCTGGGAATCCCTCAAAACCTCTTGAATTCTGCAGGAGATCAGTAGAGTGTGGCTGCAGCAAAGGAGAAAATGAAACATCACAGAACAAGTGGATGAATAACCTTAATGGTTGTCATTGGTGGCAGCCACAGCAAATTTGGGCAGGGCCAACTAACTTGAGCAAGGCTGCGGGTGGCCTCCTTAGAAGCCAAACCATGATATATATTTTTTGGTCCTTCATTTATTGTTGGCTCCAAGAAGAGAAGAGAGGAGAGGAGAGGAGAGGAGAGGAGAGGAGAGGAGAGGAGAAGAGAAGAGAAGAGAAGAGAAGAGAAGAGAAGAGAAGAGAAGAGAAGAGAAGAGAAGAACAGGAAATAGAATAGGAAGAGGAAGGAAGAGGAAAGAGAAGAGAAGAGAGTGAAGCGAAGAGAAGAGAAATAGGAAATAGAAGAGAAAAGAGAAGAGGAAAGAGGATAGGATAGGATAGGATAGGATAGAATGGAATGGAATGGAATGGAACAGAGAATGCAATAAATAGAGTAGAGTAGAGTAGAGTAGAATAGAATAGAATAGAATAGAATAGAATAGAATAGAATAGAATAGAATAGAATAGAATAGAATAGAATGAAGAGAATGGAATGGAATGGAATGGAATGGAATGGAATGGAATGGAATGGAATAGAATAGAATAGAATAGAATAGAATAGAATAGAATAGAATAGAATAGAATAGAATAGAATAGAATAGAATAGAATAGAATAGAATAGAATAGAATTCTTTACTAGCCAAGTGTGATTGGACACACAAGGAATTTGTCTCTGGTGCATATGCTCTCAGTGTACGTAGAAAGACAAGATACATTCATCAAGAATCATTAGGTACAACACTTTGTGGTAGTCATAGGGTACAAATAAGCAATTGAATCACACTAGGAAACAATCAATATAAATCGTAAGGATGCAAGCAACAAAGTTACAGTCATGCAATCATAAGTGGGAGGAGGTGGGTGATGGGAACGATGAGAAAACTAATAGTAATAGTCATGCAGACTTAGTAAATAGTTTGACAGTGTTGAGGGAATTAGTTGTTTAGCAGAGTGATGACATTTGGGAAAAAAACTGTTCTTGTGTCTAGTTGTTTTGGTGTGCAGTGCTCTATAGCATCGTTTTGAGGGTAGGAGTTGAAACAATTTATGTCCAGGATGCGAGGGGTCTGTAGATATTTTCCCAGCCCTCTTTTTGACTCGTGCAGTATACAGATCCTCCATGGAAGGCAGGTTGGTAGCCATGTTTTTTTTCTGCGGTGGCTCAGTGGCTAAGACGCTAAGCTTGTCGATCGAAAGGTCGGCAGTTCGGCGGTTCAAATCCCTCGTGCCGCGTAACGGGGTGAGCTCCCGTGACTTCTCCCAGCTTCTGCCAACCTAGCAGTTCGAAAGCACGTAAAAAAAATGCAAGTAGAAAAACAGGGACCACCTTTGGTGGGAAGGTAACAGCGCTCCGTGCGCCTTTGGCATTGAGTCATGCCGTCCACATGACCATGGAGACGTCTTCGGACAGCGCTGGCTTTTCAGCTTTGAAATGGAGATCAGCTAGTCGCTAGGGAACGACTAGCACATATGTGCGAGGGGAACCTTTACCTTTACCTTAATTATCCTCTGAAGTCTGTGTTTGTTCTGTTGGGTTGCAGAACCAAACCAAGAACAGTTATGGAGGTGCAGATGACAGACTCAATCATTCCTCTGTAGAACTGGATCAGCATCATCTTCCCACACCCCATCCCTGGCCCAGTTCCCAACCATTATGCATATCCAAACAAGCTAAATTCATGGGCCTGTTCGCCCGTCAAGCGAAACTGGGTTTGATGGATCACTACCCTGGGAGGGGCGCTAGCTAATAAATAGTTCAATTTGCCCCGTGCAGCTGGGGTCAGAAAGGAAATTAATGAATTGACTTGGGCCCCCCAGCAGCTGCTTGCCGGCGTCCCTGACCTCTGCTTGCCCAGGAAAACATGCATTTTATTAACTAACCTGAAATCCGTGTGTGCCTCCCTTGACTTCCAATTGTCGAGACCTTCAGATCACAGAAATAATCATCCTCATAATCATAGAGGCATGTGTGCATGTCTCTGTATGAATTCCTGTTCTTGGTGTCCTTCTTTCTGGGAAGGCGTTAATTCCAGCTCTAATGCAGCTAAGGATGAACTCAAGCAACATTTGCTTCTAAAATCATCCTAGGATATTTTCTACCTCCAACTCCCGAACAAACCCTGTTTGGAAGCAGGGAAGACCCAGATGAGTTAACTCCTTCACGGGAGCAACAGGCAGCCTCACTTGGGGAGAAGGAAGGGGTGAAGAGGGGGTGCATTGGGCAGCTCTCAAAATTCACTCGGAGCAGGGGTGAAATCCAGCAGGTTCTGACAGGTTCTGGAGAACCGGCAGTGGAAATTTTGAGTAGTTCGGAGAACCGGCAAATACCTCTTCTAGCTGGCCCCAGAGTGGGGTGGGAATGGAGATTTTGCAATATCCTTCCCCCAGGAGTCGGGAGGGAATGGGGATTTTTGCAATATCTTTCCCCTGAAGTGGGGTGGGAATGGAGATTTTGCAATATCTTTCCCCTGGAGTGGGGTGGGAATGGAGATTTTGCAATATCTTTCCCCTGGAGTGGGGAGGGAATGGGGATTTTGCAGTATCTTTCCCCTGGAGTGGGGTGGGAATGGAGATTTTGCAGTATCGTCCCCCAGGAGTGGGGAGGGAATGGAGATTTTGCAGTATCTTTCCCTGGAGTGGGGAGGGAATGGAGATTTTGCAGTATCCTTCCCCCAGGAGTGGGGTGGGAATGGGGATTTTGCATTATCTTTCCTCTGGAGTGGGGTGGGAATGGAGTTTTTGCAGTATCCTTCCCCCAGGAGTGGGGAAGGAATGGGGATTTTGCATTATCTTTCCTCTGGAGTGGGGTGGGAATGAAGATTTTGCAGTATCTTTCCCCTGGAGTGGGGAGGGAATGGAGATGTTGCAGTATCTTTCCCCTGCCATGTCCACCAAGCCACGCCCACCAAGCCACGCCCACAGAACCGGTAGTAAAAAAAAAAATTGGATTTCACCACTGCTTTAGAGGCCAATTGTATGAAGGGTTTATCATTTATAATTCTCAGTTTCCTGTAAACAAAAGGGGGGAACAAAACAGTTCAGCGGCTACACACGTTTTCTGATATTCATGTCTTCATTTTTTTTCTCTCTTTCTTTTCTTTTGTAGATAAACCGGTGAATTACTTCCCGCAGGCAGTGCCCCAAGATGGTAAGTTGTTAAAAAAAAAAAAAATTCAGATCTTGGCTTTTCTCCTTGCTTGAAGGTTTGGAAATTCTTGAAGGGAAGCAACTCTCTTTTAACTCTTGACCTGTTCTAATCTAATCCGCTGACGCTTCTAAATACAGAAGTATAATTTCAATTTCAATTTAGAACAGTTCTTCCGCAAACGAAAAAGAAAAGCAAGAAGAAAAAGACAAACAAGCAATAAGCAATCTTCTTTTATTTTCTGCGATGGGTTTCCTGTCAGGATATATTGGTGCCAATATATCATAGAAATTCATAAATGTCTTATCCTGCTGTCCCAGAGATTAATTATAACCCCTAATGGCAATCTTACGGAATAAGGATTCAGATTGCTATAGGACAATGATGGCTATCCTTTTTGCCATCGCGTGCCGGGGGGGGTCACCCACATGCGTGCACAACCCCCTCTACTCCCACCGCTCCTGGCACATAATGGCCCGGTAGGCCAGTTTTTCTCTCTCTCACCTGGCTCCAGAGCCTCCCTAGGAGTCTGGGGAGGGCAAAAACAGCCTTCCCAACTGCCCCCCGGAGGCCCTCCAGAAGCCAGAAACGGCCTGTTTGCAACTTCCGACCGTTTTGGGCCTCTGGAGGGCCTCCGGGGAGGTGGGGGGTGAGGAAGGCAGTTTTCGCCCTCCCCAGACTCCTAGAGAGGCTCTGGAGCTAGGTGAGAGAGAAAAACAGGCCTTCACCCCCCCACCCCCCGAGGCCCTCTGAGGCAGGAAACAATCTGTTTCCCTACTTCTGGTGGGCCCAGAAAGCCTGAAAATAAGCGCACACCGGAGCCGAGCTCGCGTGCCCACCGATATGGCTACGCGTGCCATCTGTGGCACGTGTGCCATCGGTTCGCCATCACGGCTATAGGAAATGGGATCAGTTGGTCAGCTTCATCTGATTTATAAAAATGGGAGGAAAAGGAGGCGTATCAGACGGGTCCTTAAATCCTCCCAAATTGTCGGATTCGTTTGAAGACAAACTGGCGTGATTTGCAGGTAGTCCTCAATTTACAAACATTTGTTTAGTGACTGTACGAAGTCACAACGGACACGGAAAAAAAGTAACTTATAGCTGGTCCACACACTTTACACACTTAGCACCTTACAACACACTTACTGTCAGGTTTCGATGTCATCTCAAATAAATTGCACTCCCAAACAATGAATCTTTGCTGAAATATTCCATTTATTGAGTACGACAGATCTGGCCCCCACTTCGTCGTAGCCGATACTAACCCTCTGACCCCCAAACCCTTCCCTTTCCGTTCCCCAATTCTCATCTTCTCATTGGCCCATCTTCCAAGTCAGTCTCCCCAGCTTCTGACCTCAGCCCACAGGAATGTCCCCCTCCCCTCCCATCTCCTAGGGGATATTATCTACAGAGAAAATAAGTAGGTGAAAAGTCAAGCCTCGTCTTTTTATGGCAGCATCAGAATGCTGACACTTACAACCTTACACACTTAGCAACTGGAGGCTTTCAAGAAGAGACTGGACTGCCATTTGTCAGAAATGGTGTAGGGTCTCCTGCTTGGGCAGGTGGGGGTTGGACTAGATGACCTCCAAGGTCCCTTCTGACTCTGTTAATCTGTATCTAACCATTGCAGCCTCCCTAAAGTCCCGCCATCCAAATTGGGGTGCTTGGCACGTATTTACGATGACCCTGGGTATGTGTGTGTCACACGGCCACTGTTTGTGACCTTCCCAGCCGTTGAGCAAACTCCGTGGGGGGGAGCCAGATTCACTTAACGGCGGCGCGGTTCATTTAACGACGGTGGCCAAAAGGTTGTAAAAAAAAAATCAGACGCGGCTCAGTTTAACCAACCTCTTTGCTTCGCCATGGAGCTTTGGATATCGTCATAAGTCGAGGGCTACCTGCGATTTGGACACTGAAGAATTATCATGCCTTCGAATTTCCGCCAGAAGCTTTTTACATGCCGGTGATAATAACCACAAATTCATGCAAAGGAAATGATGATTACGCTGTGTGGCTCTCACCCAAATGCTCGGTATATACCCAAGGGAGTTGTGGAAATGCTTGGCAAGTAAATCTGTGGGGAGGGAGGAGTTGTCTACCCCTGTCCTAAATAGAAGCCCCCTTCCCCAGGATGCTCTCATGAGGAAGAGCCCCAGAATAAAAAAACCTAAATGGAAGAACTGGAATGGCACTTAACCCTGGAATGTGGGCGCTGATAAACTAAGTTTAGTAGAGTAGAGTAGAGTAGAGTAGAGTAGAGTAGAGTAGAATAGAATAGAATAGAATAGAATAGAATAGAATAGAATAGAATAGAATAGAATAGAATAGAATAGAATAGAATAGAATAGAATTCTTTATTGGCCAAGTGTGATTGGACACACAAGGAATTTGTCTCTGGTGCATAGGCTCTCAGTGTACATAAAAAGAAAAGATATGTTCATTAAGAATCATAAGGTACAACACTTAATGATAGTCATAGGGTACAAATAAGCAATCGAATCATACTAGGAAACAATCAATATAAATCATAAGGATACAAGCAACAAAGTTAGAGTCATACAGTCATGCAGTGGGTGGAGATGGGTGATTAGAACGATGAGAAGACTAATAGTAATAGTAGTGCAGACTTAGTGAATAGTTTGACAGTGTTGAGGGAATTATTTGTTTAGCAGAGTGATGGCGTTTGGGGGAAAAACTGTCCTTGTGTCTACTTGTTCTGGTGTGCAGTGCTCTATAGCGTCTTTTTGAGGGTAGGAATTGGAACAGTTTATGTCCAGGATGTGAGGGGTCTGTAGATACTTTCCCAGCCCTCTTTTTGACTCGTGCAGTAGACAGGTCCTCCATGGAAGGCAGGTTGGTAGCCATGGTTTTTTCCTGCAGTTCTAATGATCCTCTGAAGTCTGTGTCTGTCTTGTTGGGTTGCTGAGCCAAACCAGACAGTTATAGAGATGACCAGCCTCTTCTAACATTTATTCCCTTTTTTAAAAACATGCCCATCCCACGACGGTTGCCGGAGACAGCGTAATCCCCAAATAATTCTGCTCGTGGCTGTCGAGGCAGCCCACAAATGTAGACCTATATATTTCATTTGAATTCACTGCCGTATCCGAGTAAAACCCACCCAGGGTGTGGATAATGAGCCTGGAGTTTGCATCCATTCAGCTTTTCCCCCTCGATCGTGATATATATCTGTGGCTCTTAGACAATTGCTTCCAGATGCTCATGGAACCGGCAAGGAATTGCCAATGGGTTCCTCCAGTGAAAGGTAATCAGCGTTGTTTCTTTGAGACCCCTCCCCGAATTGTCTCTGCCTTTGGGGGGGGGGCTTTGCAAGGAGAAAGTGTGGAAGGCTGGATACCGATCATTTAATTTTTTTTTTTTTAAAGTGAAGTAACTCGGTTACCAAGCGACTTCAAAGAGCGTGATTATCTCGGGAAGAATTCGCACGCAGCTCGTTCCCCTTCCCCTCTAGAGGGAGGTTTATATTTTTAGTCTGGCATCCCCTGGTGGTCCCCTTTCCAGGTGGATTGCAATTTGCGGACAGAAGTGAGGATAATACCTCACAGCCTAATTGCTCCCCAAAGCTCAGCGTGGGAGGCTCAAATTCCCTTCCAAAATCAAAGCGGAGTATTTTTTGGGAGACTCCGCACCTGTGGCTTGGTTTTTTATCTAGATCAGGGGCGACAAACTCGATTTCATTGACCGCCGCATCAGGGTTGTGTTTGATCATGTGGAGTGGGCGGGATGTGCGTGGCCAGGGGGCGTGGCCAATTCAACGTCACTCATGTCGGAGGGGCCTCTACCAGCGAAAACGGGCTCCCGAGTTCCGTTTTCGGCTGCGATGGCCTCCTGCAACCCTCTGCCAATGAAAATGGAGCTCAGAAGAGCCGTATGCAGCCCTCCCGAGCTCTGTTTTCGCTGGAAGAGGCACTACGGCAGTGGTGGAATTCTACCAGTTCGGACCGGTTCGGGCGAATCGGTAGCTCTGACGATCAGCTGGGAGCAAACCGGTTCTCCTTGACAATCAGATGGGCCCACCCACCCGCGCTATTTTCCGACCTTTATCTTCTCAGATGATTCGCGCGGTAGAGCAGATTGCCGCGCGAATCAGCTGTGTTACGCCTCCGAAGAAACCAGGAAGTGAAGATTTCTTCAAACTGCACACAGCGCGCATCAGGCGATCACCGAACCGGTTGTTAAAAACTGGGAGGATCCCACCACTGCACCGCGGACCGGTCCTTCACTGTTTCTAGGGAGACCCCTCGAGCCAGATCTAAGCACTCCGCTGGCCAGATTGGGCATCCCTGATCTAGATGATCTTGGGGGGGGAAGGGGGCACTGGATCCCAATTCTGAGCAAGTCGAACGGGTTTGTCGCGAGCGTCCATCTGAGATCTCGAGAAGCATTGGTTTAGCAAGGTTTCTCTTTATTCTCCGCGGGAGTCTTCGCTACACGGAAAGCTCTCCTTGGAACTGGCCGGCTCCGGATTGGCAAAGCTTTACAAGTCTTCCAGGCTACCCCTTCCCTCCTCAGACCTGGTGTGACTTCCAAGCCAGCCTCGTCTCCTCCCCAGAGCGATAAACAGGACATTTATTTAATTGCACTAATTATTTCTCTGCCATCCATCACGACGACTGCCCGCGCGGAAGAGAACTGACATATCTTTCTACATCTCGTAATAAAGACTTAAGGTTTAGGGCTTGGGAGAAGTTATGGACGGACGCATGGAAAACAAAGAGATTTTGCTCGCTCTCAGGGCATCTTTTATCCTCTACTTAATATAATAGAGGTTGTGTGTTTCCCCAGGCAGGTAAAATAAAAAGGGGAGAGGGGAAAAAAAAAACTTTTGTTTTTCTTCTACCATTTTCAAACACCCTTGCTGTCAAGCCAGTTTTAAAGGAGGAACAATTAACGATTTGCCATCTCTCTTCTCTTCTTTGTTGGAGATTTTTTTTATTAAAAAAAAGCGATTAATCTATCATTGGGCATCGAGTTTAAAGATATAATGTAGGTGTAGCGTCGCTTGCTTGAAATGAAGGCTCCGGTTTTCCCAATTAAAATGTCTGGCTGTGAAAGTGGGACCGTAAGAAAGGCTAATCTATGATTCGCCGGAAAGCTCAAATTTTGGGATCTCTTTTGGTACTGTCCGTGGGGTTTTCGAGATATCTAGATAATCTAGATAGCTTACTAAAGCTAAAGATAGCTAGATAGCAAATCTAGACGGCATACTAAAAAGCAGAGACATCACCCTGCCAACAAAAGAGCGTATAGCCAAGGCGATGGTTTTCCCAGTTGCAACGGATGGTTGTGAAAGTTGGGACCACAAGGAAGGCTGAGCGCCAAAGAATGGAGGCCTTTGAACTCTGGTGCTGGAGAAGACTCCTGTGAGTCCCTTGGACTGCAAGGCCATCCAACTGGTCAGTCCTAGAGGAGATCAACCCTAACTGCTTAACGACGGCTTGATTCGCCTAACAGCTGTCGCGATTCACTGAACAAGCCACAGGTGCAAAACGGGTGGCAGCTAGACTGCAACCACTACCTTGGCTTAGCTATGGAAAGTTTTGAGGGCTCCGTCATGGTCGTAAATCGGGGACGACTTGTAACCAACACCTTAAATTGAACCCAGAAGCAAAACGTAAACCCCCTCTCCCTCACTTCCCCACCCAGAGGTGAGCTGCTGGGGATTCGCGAGAAACTCTAGCTAAGATTCTGTGCAGTTCTGAGAACCCCTAAATCCCGCTCCTGAGTGGCCCCGCCCACTCCGCCCTGCCCCTCCCAGGAGTCCCCATGTGGCCCGTTTTGGATGCAGGTAAGTGCAGGGCGTACATGGAGGCTTGGGGAGGGCGAAAAACAGGCCTACTAGAAGTTCGGGAAGGCCGGAAATGGGTCTTTTTTCAGCCTCCGGAGCCTGGGGAGGCTGTTTTCGCCCTCCCGGAGGCTTGAGAAAAGCCTCTGGAGCCTGGGGAGGGCAAAAACGCCCTACCCCCCTGCTGTGGTGCAGGAAACCAACTAGGCCACGCCCACCCAGCAACCAGGCAGAGAACCCCTTGCTAAAATTTTTGAAGCCCACCCCTGAACTCACCTACATGGTTTCGGGCCCTCTTGCATATTTCCCCCCCCCACGCACCAATCCCCCGTAACAAAACTGAGCTTGTTTAGTTTTATTTTATTTTATTTTATTTTATTTTTTAAAAAAAGGTTTTTAGGGAAGACAGATCAGGATTTGCAGGGTGGATGGGAGGGGCGCCCTGAGCTTGAAACAGCCCCCACCCCCCACCCCAAAATCCATGCAACCTTTTCTTGTTTTTGGATTCAGGAGCTTCACCTGGGGAGGTGGGATTCTTTTATCCTTCCCCTTCCCCTCCTCCTGTTTGCTTTGGCCTTTTCATCTTCTCCGACTTGGCACGCGCCCCGGAGTCATTTGCATCCGGTTAACCAAGCCGGGTCCGGTAGGGGAAGATGAGTGACTCTCCTTTCCCCCCCCCACCATTTTTCCAGGTAACCAAGGGCAACGAGGTACCACATTCCCACGAAATACTTTTTTTTATATCATTGGGGGGCGGGGGGGTTGAGGCTGTTATTTTTTTCCTTCCCCCCCCAGAAATGAAGAGAGAGAGAGAGTGAGTTTGACGACTGTTTTCAGGTACATAAATGTCACTTGATAAAGTAAATAAATAAATTCAATATCAATAAATTCAATAAAGAAAGGAATTCATTTATTGGTAAATCTGGTTTCGATGCCCGTCTTCCGTTTAAGGAGGGGATCTTTGGGAATTTAGACTTGGATTAAGAGAGGAGAGAGAGAGACGCAGAAGCAGGGATATGGTTTCATTCTCTCTTCTGAAAGTTTCTACATCTCGGTATTCGGTGTGGTCTACCCTTCAGGGATGTTGTGAGCAGGGGAGGAACTTAAAAAGCTGTCCTAATGATGGGGGGTGGGAGGGCGGGGCAAAAGGCCTGGCTACTAAATAAAGATTCCCTGTCCTAGTGTCTCTTTCCCCCACCCTCTCCCAAAAAAATGTGGACATCCACAACTCTTGAAAACAGTTCTTCATTTCTCCCTCTCTCTCTCTCTCCCCCTTTCTTTCTCTCTCCCTATCTGTTTCTCTTTCTCTCTTTCTCTTCCTCTCTCTCTCTCCCCCCTCCCTCTCTCTCTTTCTCTCCCTATCTCTTTCCCTCCCTCCCTCTCTCTTTCTGTTTCTCTTTCTCTCCCTCCCTCTCTCTCTCATCCTCTCTCATCCTTTCTTTCTCCCCCTATCTTTTTTCTTTTTCCCTCCCTTTCTTTATCTCCCTCTCTCTCTCACCCTCTCTTTCATTCTCTCTTTCTCTCCCTCCCTCCCTCTCTCTCATCCTCTCTTTCTTTCCCTATCTCTTTCCCTCCCTCCCTCTCTCTTTCTCTCCCTCCCTTCCCTATCTCTCTCAAGCTCTCTTTCCTTCTCTCCCTATCTCTTTCTCCTTCCTTCCCTCCCTCCCTCCCTCTCTCTTTCTGTTTCTCTTTCTCTCCCTCCCCCCCTCTCATCCTCTTTCTTTCTCTCCCTCTCTCTTTCCCTCCCTCCCTCTTTTTCTTTCTCTTTCTCTCCCTCCCTCCCTCTCTCTCCCCTCTCTTTCTTTCTCTACCTCTCTCTCCCTCCCGCCCTCTCTCTTTCTGTTTCTCCTTCTCTCCCTCCTTCCCTCTCTCTCTCTCACCCTCTCTTTCTTTCTCTCCCTAATTGTTTCTCTTTCTCTTCCTCTCTCTTCCTCCCTCATAATCATAACTATAAGTTTTTTTGTCAAGCATATGTAAGGTAGCAGTTAAAAGTATAAACGTAATTTGAATACATGAAAAGAGTAAGTAAAAAAGGAATATTAGGACAGGGACAGAAGGCACGCTGGTGCACTTATGCATAAACCCCTTACAGACCTCTTAGGAATGGGGTGAGGTCAACAGTAGACAGTTTAAGGTGAAAGTTTTGGGGGTTTGGGGAAGAAACCACAGAGTCAGGTCGTGCATTCCAGGCATTGACCACTCTGTTACTGAAGTCGTATTTTCTGCAATCGAGTTTGGAGCGGTTTACCTTGAGTTTGTATCTATTACTTGCTCGTGTATTATTGTGGTTGAAGCTGAAGTGGTCATTGACAGGAAGGACATTGTGGCAAATAATTTTATGTGCTACGCTTCGGTCAGACTGAAGTCGGCGTAGTTCTAAGTTGTCTTAAGCCCAAAATTTGGAGTCTGGGTGGCATAAGGGATTTTTATTGCAGTTAGAGGACTCTTCCTCCCTCCCTCCCTCCCTCTCTCTGATCCCCACTCGCTCTCCCATTTCCCCGGCAGCTCCGAAATGAGAAATGAGAACTTCAGAAATATGGGTCACAAACGCAACAGTGAAACACACACACACACACACACTCGCACACACAGATGTTTGCAAGTGGAGTAACCCTCTGGGGCCATCCGGGATGCCTCTCCTAATCAGGCCCAGGGGCTTTGGGTGAGCTCAGAAGGGGATGGCAGGTTTTAAGCTGCTGAATTGGAAGACGGCGGCGGGATGAATGGGTGGGTCGGTGGGTGGGACACAGGACGACCCAGCCAAAGATGAACTCCCGCTGGTCCCCCCAGGGAGAGCCTTGCCCAATGGCGGTGGAGGAAGCGCCTCTTTTAAGGACCGAGGCCATCAATCAACCGCACCGTTTATTCTCTCTCTCTCTCTCTCTCTCTCGGCGCCTGCTTCTTTATCTACCCTGCCCAGGCATTATTAATGGGACCTGTGCGACGAGTTCCCGGCCCTTCACACCCGGGTGGGCCGATTCCTCCGAGGCTGCCATAAATTGGAGGCTTTCTGAAGAGCTGTCTGCGGCCCAGATCCTTTGGGGAAAAAGGAAGCTGCGTGCTGAGATCCCGAAGGATTCCTCCCCCTCCCTTTGCTTCTGTTTCCACAGAATTTAATAGAATAACAAGAGTTGGAAGGGACCTCGGAGGTCTTCTAGTTCAACCCCCTGCTCAGGCAGGAAACCCTACACCACTTCAGACAAAATGGTTATCCAACATCTTCTTAAAAACTTACAATGTTGGAGCATTCACAACTTCTGGTGGCAAGTTGTTCCACGGGTTAATTATTCTAACTCTCAGGAAATTCCTCCTTAGTTCTAAGTAGCTTCTCTCCTTGATTAGTTTCCACCTGTTGCTTCTCGTCCTGCCCTCAGGTGCTTTGGAGAATAGCTTGACTCCCTCTTCTTTGGGGCAGCCCCTGAGATATTGGAAGACTGCTATCCTGTCTCCCCTAGTCCTCCTTTTCATTAAATTAGATATACCCAATTTCTGCAACCGTTCTTCATACGTTTTAGCCTCCAGCCTCCTAATCATCAGGAAACTCTTGGGTTGACCTGGGGAGGAAGGCACTGACTTGTAAAACAGGGTGTTGTTGTGCTGCAGACATGCACAAACACACACGCACACCTCAAATGAGAGGCGTGGGAAGTACATTACTGAGAGGCATGGCTTTAGCTGGGCAAGGATTGGGGTAAACTCTTTCTCCATGGCGCAAGGAATTGAGAAGCGTGTATCCGTGGACACTAAATTCCTTTTTATGAAAGGTGGTTCAGGGCCAAAATTAACCACGTTTTATGACGTAAGTACATGGAGAACGGGAGCATTTGGTGTTTGGTTCCAAAAATATCAGGATAGCTGCACGTTTTGCATCTCCATCTCTCTCTCTCTCTCTCTCTCTCTCTCTCTCTCTCTCTCTCTCTCTCTCCCCCCCCCTAAATCCCCTATCTATCTATCTATCTATCTATCTATCTATCTATCTATCTATCTATCTACTTACCTACTTTCCTACCTGTCTTACTACCTACCTACCTACCTTCCTATCTATCTACCGACCTATCTATCTACCAACCTACCTTCTTCTTTCCTGCCTACCTACCTACCTACCTACCTTTCTATCTATCTATCTATCTATCTATCTATCTATCTATCTATCTATCTATCTATCTTTTCCTTCCTACCTACCTACCTTCCTACCTATCTAGCTACCTACCTACCTTCCTACCTATCTACCTACCTACCTTCCTATCTGTCTGTCTGTCTACCTACCTACCTACCTACCTACCTTCCTCTCTATCTATCTATCTATCTATCTATCTATCTATCTATCTATCTATCTATCTATCTATCTATCATCTATCTTTTCCTACATCCCTACCTACTTTCCTACCTATCTACCTACCTTTCTATCTATCTGTCTGTCTATCTACCTACCTTCCTATCTATCTTTTCCTACCTACCTATCTACCTGTCTATCTACCTACCTTCCTACCTACCTTCCTACCTATCTTTCTTTCTTTCTTTCTTTCTTTCTTTCTTTCTTTCTTTCTTTCTTTCTTTCTTTCTTTCTTTCTTTCTTTCTTTCTTTCTTTCTTTCTTTCTTTCTTTTCTTACCTACCTACCTATCTACCTACATACCTACCTACCTTCCTATCTATCTTCCTATCTACCTACCCTCCTATCTCTCTCCCTTTCCCTCTCCCTCCCTCCCTCCCTCCCTCTCTCTCTCTCTCTCTCTCTCTCTCTCTCTCTCTCTCTGCCAATTAGCTGATTAGAAGGGAAAGGTGTGTACCTTCTCCTGCTTAAAATTTTTTGCAGCAATCCGTCGGAGGGAGGAGCACCTGCTGAGATGGCAGTGGTTTGGCATAGAAAGCAAATGCCTGTTTTTTTTTTCTTTTTTCTTTTTAAGAGTTTGGTGGGGGTAAGATTGCCATCCCTGTTTCAATATGGAGCAGACCGTTAGATATGAACCGAAAGGGAATGCTTTTTTTTTTTTAAACAGAGGCTGCTACATCATTGCTTGCAGCCGAAATCGCTCTTGACAAAGTGCCTCCTTTAGTTTGAAAAGCCAAGGAGGAGGGAGAATTAGTCCAGTTGTTTCTTAAAACTCGGCAACTTTACTTTTAAGAGGCGTGGACTTGCAACTCCCAGAATTCCCCAACCAGCATGGGGAATTCTGGGAGTTGAAGTCCACGCCTCTTAAAAGTCGCCAAGGTTGAAAAAAAAAACCTGGTTTATGAGCTTACAGTTTGCACTTCCTTTTTTAACTGGCCTCACTTCCTTGACCACAAGGCCCCTCTGTCCAGCTTCTCCCCATGACTAAAGCAAATAAAACACAGCGGGCATCTTAGAATCTGATGACAGTAGTATTTGCACAAATCTCCCCCTAAAATAGAAACCCTCCATAATTAAAACCGAGGTTCAAATGATCCAGCTGTGCCCCTCGATGTTAATCCTTGATTAACTTTCGGCACCGTTTTGCCACGAGTTCTTTACAAGAGGGGAAAAAAAAACAACACCTTTGCTCTTATCTCTTCTGTGTTGTCATAGAAATATCTTTATCCTGTACCGTGTGGTCTAAAGATGACAGGGCTCGGATGAATCTTCACTTCGTTTCTCCAGAATAGAATGGAATGGAATGGAATGGAATGAGGAAAGAAGGAAGGAGAATAGAATAGAATAGAATAGAATAGAATAGAATAGAATAGAATAGAATAGAATAGAATAGAATAGAATAGAATAGAATAGAATTAGAAAAATGGAATGGAATAGAACAGAACAGAACAGAACAGAACAGAACAGAACAGAACAGAATAGAATGAATTAGAATTAGAAAAATGGAATGGAATGGAATGGAATAGAATAGAATAGAATAGAATAGAATAGAATAGAATAGAATAGAATAGAATAGAATAGAATAGAATAGAATAGAATAGAATAGAATGAATTAGAATTAGAATTAGAATTAGAATGAATTAGAATTAGAAAAATGGAATGGAATGGAATGGAATGGAATGGAATGGAATGGAATAGAATGGAATAGAATGAATTAGAATTAGAAAAATGGAATGGAATAGGATAGGATAGGATAGGATAGGATAGGATAGGATAGGATAGGATAGGATAGAATAGTCTAAGTATTATTATTCCTTCCTTCCTTCCTTCCTTCCTTCCTTCCTCCCTCCCTCCCTCCCTCCCTCCCTTTCTCCCTCCCTCCCTCCCAGTGGTTAGAATGCAGTATTGCAGGCTAAGTCTGCCCACCGCCAGCAGTTCGATCCTGACCAACTGGCTCAAAGTTGACTCAGACTTCCCTCCTTCCGAGGTGGGTCAAATGAGGACCCAGATTGTTGGGTCAGCAATAGGGCTGACTCTGTAAACTGCTTAGAAAGGGCTGTAAAAGCCCTGTGAAGCAGTATACAAGTCTAAGTGCTATTGCTATCCAATTGGATAGCATCTGTCCGGGCCACGAAAGCACAACATTAGACCCAACTCAAGTTTTAGCGTGTCGTGCAGCTGCATCTCTTGGCATCCGTATCTGGTTTAGGGGTGTGTGTTGTTGACAAATTTGTTCCCTTCCTAGGGCCTTCAAGGCAGCCAGATCTACGCAGTTGTCAACCACTTAGGCAGGGAAATTGTCGAGGGCCGCAACGCACAGGAACAGTGTGTCATGCTTTCCCAGAAATAAAGCAACTTTGCTCGGGGCTGAACGTTTTGAGGGAGCTTAAGGAAAGCGGCAGGGAGGCAGCAGTTGCAGGACCATGGAGAGCTCATTGCTGGCAATTCCAAGACTTGCTTTGAATTTTCTTTTCTTGCTTCAGCAGTTGCAACTAAAGCCGGTAGCTTGTCGGGTCTGATGCGGCCCTTTAGTGCCAGTTTGAAAAGCTGGGCTCTCTTTATAAACCACCAAGCACCTGTGTGACTGGGGAAGCTTTTTTGTTGTTAGTTGCGAAGTCGTGTCCGACCCATCGCGACCCCATGGATCATGTTCCTCCAGGCCTTCCTGTCCTCTACCATCCTCCAGAGTCCATTTAAGCTCCTGCCGACTGCTTCCGTGACTCCATCCAGCCACTTCGTTCTCTGCCGTCCCCTTCTTCTTTTACCCTCCATCGTTCCCATTCCCACCCCACTCCAGGGGAAGGATACTGCAAAATCTCCATTCCCACCCCACTCCAGGGAAAGGATACTGCAAAATCCCCATCCCCACCCCACTCCAGGGGAGGGATATTGCAAAATCCCCATTCCCTCCTGACTCCTGGGGGAAGGATACTGCAAAACCTCCATTCCCACCCCACTCTGGGGCCAGCTAGAGGAGTTATTTGCCTGTTCTCTGAACTACTCAAAATTTCCACTACCGGTTCTCCAGAACCTGTCAGAACCTGCTGGATTTCACCCTGGGCTGATTGCGTCTTTCCATTAGACCAGACGATGAGGAACACGGTAGCAGCTGAGTGGTTTGTCATGGTTAGTTTACAGGCTGATCAAGATTCAGGAGGCCCAGTTGCCTCCACACAGCTAGCTGCAAGATTTTCCTGTTATTAGCGAACAGAGCTACCTCTCTCACCGGATTACAGGGAGAGAAACCCCCCCCCAGAAAGCTTCCCAGGGTGGTTTAGGATATGAGGATATGGTGGTTTTAAGTAGGAAGCCATTCCGTTGTTGGAGTTCTTTAATTCCATTCCGTTCTTTTCCATAAATCTCGTTAAAGAAGACTCTTGCAAGAATTATGAATGGGGGAGGGAAAAAAATCACATTAGGGGTTAAGGCAGAATTTGCCGAAGAGTTTGACATCTCAGTTCCCCCATTCGAACTCGTTTCCTTCCATAACCCGAGAGACTCGCACCAGGAGATCAAAAGAAACCCACAAGACTCTCCCTCGCCGCGTGAAAAGCTTGGCGTAGTCAGAAATCTTCTTACTCTCTATTTTACTCGTAATCGGGGATTATCCCGTAGGCAGGCTGATATTGTTTGTTCGGTAACGTCTTACTCGGAGAGACGGGGTCTAATCGTGCGCTGAGGGTCTCCCGGACGGCGATGTGGGGTGGGCGAGATATACGGATGAAAAATACGCCTCAATAAATAAAATATTCCTGGCTAATAAGCCGCGGGTATCTTTTGAAGCCTAAACGGATTAGCCGGTCGCATTATTAGCTTTATCAAGAGGTTATTCATTTGAGGGGGGGGCTGCTTAATTATGGATCTTCCCTGCCGGCTATTAATGAATGCGTTAAACAGAGGCCGTTTCACTCAGTTGAAGAGTCTGGGGGGGAAAACAATAGGAATTCTTTTCCCTTGGCTCCTTCTAGAGTGGAGCTGCTTACTCCAAAGTTGTTGTTGTCAGTTGTGAAGTCGTGTCCGACCCATCGCGACCCCATGGACAACGTTCCTCCAGGCCTTCCTGTCTTCTACCATCCCCCAGAGTCCATTGAAGCTCTCGCCGACTGCTTCCGTGACTCCATCCAGCCACCTCATTCTCTGCCGTCCCCTTCTTCTTTTGCCCTCCCATCGTTCCCAGCATGAGACGCTTCTCCAGTGAGTCCTTCTTTCTCATTAGGTGGCCAAAGTATTTGAGTTTCATCTTCAGGATCCGGCCTTCTAAAGAGCAGTCAGGGTTGATCTCCTCTAGGACTGACCGGTTGGGTCGCCTTGCAGTCCAAGGGACTCGCAGGAGTCTTCTCCAGCACCAGAGTTCCAAGGCCTCCATTCTTTGGCGCTCAGCCTTCCTTGTGGTCCCAACTTTCACAGCCATCCGTTGCAACTGGGAAAACCATCGCCTTGGCTATACGCTCTTTTGTTGGCAGGGTGATGTCTCTGCTTTTTAGTAGGCTGTCTAGATTTGCCATAGCTTTCCTCCCCAGGAGCAAGTGTACTACTCCACAGTAGTTTTCCTTAAAAACAGTTCCTTCTAGGAGTTCATGCTGGCATAACCCATGGTGGCATTTAATGGGGAAGCTGGCCACAAGGCAGTGTTCATTTTCCCTTTGCGTGAAATCTTGCCACGAGTCTTGAAATCCGCACCCTTTCCAAGCCTGGTTGAAGAACGAGTGGGATTCTTAATAATCATAACCATAAATTTATTTGTCAAGCATATATAAGATAACAGGTAAAAGTATAAACATGATTTGAACACATGAAAAGAGTAAGAGTAAAAAGGAATATTAGGACAGGGACGGAAGGCACGCTGGTGCACTTATGCACACCCCCTTACAGACGTCTAAGGAATGGGGTGAGGTCAACAGTAGACAGTCTAAGGTTAAAGTTTTGGGGGTTTGGGGAAGAAACCACAGAGTCAGGTCGTGCATTCCAGGCACTGACCACTCTGTTACTGAAGTCATATTTTCTGCAATCGAGTTTGGAGCAGTTTACCTTGAGTTTGTATCTATTATTTGCTCTTGTATTGTTGTGGTTGAAGCTGAAGTAGTCATTGACAGGTAGGACATTGTGGCAGATAATTTTGTGTACTATGCTTAGGTCAGACTGAAGTCGGTGTAGTTCTAAGTTGTCTTAAGCCCAAAATTTGGAGTGGCATAAGGGATTTTATTGCAGTTAGAGGAATGGAGGACTCTTCTCGTAAAATATCTCTGGACTTTCTCGATTGTATTTATGTCTGATATGCAGTGCGGGTTCCAGACAGATGAGCTGCATTCAAGAATTGGTCTAGCAAAGGTTTTGTATGCTCTAGTCAGTAGTACAACATTACCAGAGAATCCTGGTTCTTTTAGGAAATTAGCTGACCTTTGGCCTCTTGAGGTCATTGAGGAGGCACAGAAGAATGGGGGTTTTTTTTTGTGCTGTGTCTGGAAAGGCGAGAAACACTCTCTGCTGGATGATCTCTTCTGGCCCCCAGAGCCCAAGACTCCTTCATATTCTAGTGACACAATCTATTTTTGGGCATGGCAAGATCTGAAAGGAAGGAAGGAAGGACACCCCACAGATGTACATTCCTTCTCCAGGTGCTCCTTCTCCGTTACGGAATCTGCTACTGCACATTGGCCAAAAATGCCTGCCTTGAAAACCTTCCAGAAGGATGACATCATAGAAAGACCAACACCGTGGAGTTGGAAGAGGAGGGAGGGAGGGAGGGAGGGAGGGAAGGAAGGAAGGAAGGAAGGAAGGAAGGAAGGAAGGAAGGAAGATAGCAATAGTACTTTTGATGCTTTATCAATGGTCTATCAATGAGACCAAAAAGGGAGCCTTGAATTCCAGAACTCATTACCTGCCTTGATTACCCAGCCAGCCCTTCCTCGTTTGAATGAGTAGTCCCGGGAGACCTTCCTTCCTTCCTTCCTTCCTTCCTTCCTTCCTTCCTTCCTTCCTTCCTTCCTTCCTTCCTTCTCTCCTGCCTTCGTCTCCTTCTCTCCAGAAGCCATTAAAAAGAAAGAAGAAGAAAAAACACCAGATGAAGGTTTTTCACCCTTCAAGGACATTTCCAAAATTTTAAAGCAGGCAGAAGGAAAGTACCGTAAACAAGTGGGATTCAGCCGGTTCGAGTGAAAAGATCGTTCCGATGATCAGCTCGGCCCACCCCTGTGCTATATCGACCTATATTTCCTTTGTTTGAAGCCCAGCTGATAGGCGCGGCAGAGCGGATTGCCGCGCCTTACCTGTTTTACTCACCGGACTGAAGTAGGTTTTAGAGCTGTTTTTAAACTCACTGCACGCGCGCTCAGCGAACCGGTTGTTAACACGGGTTGACTCCCACCACTGACCGTAAAGGATGTGTTCCAGAGTTTTCCCCACTCCCTGTTCTGCCCCCATGGCGCAGGAGAACCTTTAATGGTTATTAACCTCAGGTTAAGTGGTGAAGGGTTTTCCTCCATGGCTTTATCTTTCCTAGCCTTTTCACCTCACTTTTCTTCAAAGCCGCAGAGATCCCTATTTATAGAACGGAGGATCGATGATGGGGCCTCTTCTTTCAAGGTTTCATTCTCCTGCAGGGTGGATTCGATTTAAATCGAGTTGATTTAAATCACTAGTAAGAAGGCTTGATTTAAATCGAATTGATTTTTAAAGAGCAACTTGTTCTGACTTAGGCATCCTTTAAAAGCATGAAGGAAAGTCTTAATCCCGGTAAAATCTCTTTTATTTACACAACTGCGAATTACTGTCATTCACAGTCAACAAGGCTTTGGCAAACAGTCTTTCAGAGGAATGCTTATCAACACCCACCTTATCTCCCTTGGAACGCTGCCAGAGAACCGATTTCCAAACGCAGGGCAAGGCCAAACTTGGCACCGAATCTATTAAGAGTCACGAACAGAACTTTCCAATCTTGAAACGAGATGAACTAATTCCTTCCTGCAAAAGCCCACGTCCCGTTGGCTCCTCTTTTATGTCCTATGGGAAGGATAAATCATCTCCAAGGTGTGGCCTTACTTCTGAGTCCACCCTGCTTTCTTAACTGTTCTTGTCTTCCGGCAGCTCTGTGCATGCACACACTGAGAACGGGCTCCAGTTGTTCCTCTGTCTCGCTGCTGTCTACCTCCTGCTCTGCCTCCGATGCAGAGCCCTCGTCCGAGCTTTCCCCAGCCCCCAGGACTGGCCCAAGTTCCTCCCCAGCCTCCTCACTGTCCGACTCTGCTGCCAGCACCGCTGGCCGCCGGTGGGCCATATAACACAACTGTCATCTCTGTCCCGCAGCATCTCCTCCTCTGACCCACTGTTGACTCACCGATCTTCCCATTCACTTTAATGGGACTTCTGGTGATGCGGCAGGGACACAACAAGGTGAGGGACGTGGCAGGCAGCAGGTGAGTGGATGCCCGCCAACAGGCACTGCTGCCATGATGGATCTGAAATGCCAGGTGGTCTTTGATATTATATTGATTAGCTGCTTAGAAGGTTTCACTTTCATTTTTACTGCTTGCCCTTTCTCTTCATACTTAAGAGCCTGGTGGTACAGATGCATTTCTCTTCAAACTATCGTACAGTTTGTAGTGTAAATAGCTTTGCAAAACAATGGAATAAAGAAATATTCCTGAACTTTATGTTTTATGATTTATAGCACGGTTACCGTGAAATTGTCTGAATGCATCAATGCAGTGCATGTTCTCTCAGCTTGCAAAGCTTGGATTCATTCAATGAGTTTTCCAAAAATGTAAATATGGCAAGAATATACAGCCTTCTCGTGCTACATAACTTAAGCTCCGTTCCACGCTGAATAAGCTAAATTATTAACGTATCTTAAATAGAAAACTATCTTTAGATAGATTTTTTTTAAACTCCAAAAGCATTTTATTAAAATAAATTTGATAAAAATCAAAAAAAAAAATCCGATTTAAATAAAATAAAAAATCTGATTTAAATTTTAAAAAATCGAATTTTCTTTTTTTAAAAAATAAAATCGTTGATTTTTATCCACCCTGTACTCCTGCATGGGCCTTCCTAACTAAAGCAAACCTTTCCCCAGCTTTCCACCTCTAACCACCCCATAAATATTCGGAAAGAAGTCTTCCCTGTTGTGTCCCTGCATGAGTTTCGGGTCCCATCCCATCCCCCCCACAGTTTTCTCCAGAGTAGGTAGTCCCGCAGAGGTACGGCCTGCAGCCTTTTCTCTTAAGAGTGGAAAATTCCCGAGGGTGGAGTGATAACAGTCAGAAGGTGGTATTCAGCCAGTTCATACAGGTTCAGGCGAATCCGTAGCGGCGACTGTGGGTGGCCCGGCATAATGCCTTCCTATTTAACCACGTTTTTTGAGGCCGGGTACATGCGCGCAAGCAAAGTGGGTGCATGAGGAAGGCACGCGTGCGAAACGAGTGTGCGCGCACGGGGCGAACTGGTGGTAAGAATATGTGAAACCCACTGCTGATGACGGTGATATACACCCAGTAGAAAATGCTGGCTCAAGGAGAGGCAGTTAAGGAGGCAAATGCACGAGGCAGAGGCCAAATCGTTATTAGCATCTCAGGGAAAAAAAATTCCTCTCCTCCAGCTTTGATGGAGAGCAGAGAAGAAGGAGCCTAAGTGGTTGTCTGAATGGAGAGGGTTATTCCCTCCCTACCTCTCTCATCTTGCGGGCTCCGCAACAATCTTGACTCGAGTTGAGGGTGCTTCAGTCTCTCAGGGCCTTTTTTCCAAACCTTTTTTTCAGGTTGATTGTGGAAAAAAGAACAGAAGATAAACATAGCTCTCCGGCGGTGGTGTTGGTGAGGATTCATGTAGCAGCAAAAAAAAGAAAAGAAAGAAAGAAAAATAAAAACCCTACCGGTGATAACTTATTAGCTGCGATGCGTGATGTCTTCAAAGCATAGATAGAAGCAGCGGCAGCTATCTATCAGTTTTCATCTCCTCTCCCACCTGGGAAAGCTGTAACAGCCTTTGGGGGGGCGGGGGGGGGGGGAGAGAAGGTGTTTTTCTCCATCTTCGGTGTACAGCTAGGAAGGAGGAAAAATTAGGGAGGCGAAGAAAACCCACCTGGGATCTGGGCTCCTCGCGGGAATTTAGCATCCTCGGCTGTGTTCCGTTTACTGCTTGGCAGGTTCCTGCATGCTTAATTCGGTTGGCCTACTACCTTCCTCCGGTCTTAGGAGCTGTCGTCTTCTCCTGGTAAACCGAGAGGCATCTGCAACGGGAAGGAATGGCGTAGGCCACCTTTTTAGCAATAGTCGTAGCACTTAGACTGGTATATACCGCTTCACGATGCTTTTACAGCCCTCTCCTCTAAGCGGTTTTACAGAGTCAGAGCCCTATTGTCCCCCCAACAATCTGGGTCCTCGTTTTACCCACCTTGGAAGGATGGAAAGCTGAGTCAACCTTGAGCCTGGTGAGATTCAAACTCCTGGCAGTCAGCAGAGTCAGCCTGCAATACTGCATTCTAACCACTGGGAGGGAAGGAGGGATGGACGGAGGGAAGGAAGGAAGGAAGGAAAGAAGGAAGGAAGGAAGGAAGGAAGGAAGGAAGGAAGGAAGGAAGGAAGGAAGAAAGAATAGGAATAGCACTTAGATTTATATACCGCTTCAGCCCTCTCTAAGCGGATGACAGAGTCAGCGTATGGCCCCCAACAATCTGGGTTCCCATTTGACCCTCCTCGGAAGGATGGGAGGCTGAGTCAACCTTGAGCCTAGTGAGATTCAAACTGCCAAATTGCAGGCAGTCAGGAGAAGTAGCCTGCAGTACTGCACTCTAACCACTGCGCCACCACAGCTCTGTCTTTACCACGCAGAGTTCATGGAATCACCGAATCCTAGGTTTGGAAGGGACCGTGGAGGTCTTCTAGTCCAACCCCCTTCCCATGTCAGGAATCATGAACTATCCTGGCTTGGAAGGAAGCCCCGTTGTCTTTTGAAGAAACCTCCTTGTGTAGGTCCCTAAACGGAATTCTTCTTGTAGAGAGGGGCCCCATCAGTGTTGGAATAGTTAAAAGGGATCCTCCATATTTAAGAGCAGGCTATCCCTCCATGCCAGGCAACGGGCAAGAAGCGAGAGAGAAGAACTGTAGCTCCCGCACCCAACTTTGCCTCTTTTTAGAAAACTAGACACATTCTTGAAAGGCAGATGAAGTGGTGTGGTGACGTTCTCACCTCAACAATCAGGAGGCTGTGAGTTCGATTCTAGGTAGAGGCAGATATTTTTCTCTCTGGGCACATTGAGAATATATCTGCTGAAGAAAACTCCGCATTGGCGTCAGGAAAGGCATCCGGCCATGAAAACAGTCTGCTAGCTCCATTCAGTTGCCTAGACTGCACTCCGCAAGGGATTATGGGGTGGTTAAATGAAGATGATGGTTGAAAAGCAGATACAGGGTCTTCTAAGTGTCTCGAGACTTCCCGCTATCTAAATGCTCAGCGCGGCAAGTCACTAAAGTGAAGATTTCTCTGAACCCAGAGAAATCTCACTCTGTCATAATGACTGTCGTCAGCACCTTCTTAAATAGTCATTTATTAGAGACTCTTCCTGGTGAATGAAAGCCAGCAAGCACCTCCGTGCAAAAATGAGCTGTGTAAAAAAAAGTATTTTAGGTGGTCAGGTTAAGATGGAGCATCCCGGCCCCTCGGCATCTCCGAGGGTCAGGGAAACGATGGTCCGTGTAGTTCTCAAAGCTCCAGGCGGGGATAAAATGCTACCGGTTAGCGGCAACGGGTGGTTTGGTGAACTGGTCGCGGAAGCAGCACGAGGCTCCGCCTACCCACCCGGACGTCGTTACTTCCTGGTTTTAATCAGGAAGTAACCTGTTTTTTACCCTCTGCACATGCGTAGAGGGTCCAAAATCGCATGTGACATGCGCACGCACTTCCGAACCGATAGGGAAGGTAAGTAGATTTTACCCCTGGCTCCGGGGCTGTTTCCATGGCATGGTGGACATTTAAAACAGCTGCTCCGGATTCTGCTCTTTCTGCCCCACAGCCCCCCCACACACACCCCTCGCCAGGTGAGCCCAGCCGGGGCTGTCACCTGAGGACAACCCACAGCAAGCCCTAAATTATTTGGATTTGGATGCAGGTTGGGCACGGCTGGCCATGTCGTTGGATCAAACGCAGCCAGCGCAAGGAGAGAAGAACAAAAGGCACAGCCTTTGTCCGACTGCACACGTGTGTGCGTGTGTGTGTGTCTCGACCCCAGGCCCCCACCGTTGTTCTTTAATTTCCCCCCCTCCCTCCTTTAAAGAGGACACCAAGATCCATCCAAGCTTTGAAGACTGGGACGTTTCTGAGCTCCCCAATCCCAGCTCAGCTGGTTGGCGGTTGTGTGTATGTGTAGGGGAGGGGGGTTGCATCAATGGCCGGGACCAGCTGTTCAGTCCCCAGGTCACTTCCACTCTCTCGCCCCCTGCTGGTCCCCCCATCTGTCCCCTTCTGGTACCACTTGTTCTATAGTGGCACTCTTAACTCTCTCCCGCCGCCGCCCCTCCCAATCCTTTGCCATGGCAACGCGGCACAGATTGTTTTCTTGAGCAAATGGCCATTTCTCCATCAGAGAACGGCAGCGAATGGATTCCCATGGAGCGAAAATCCCTCCGATGCATCGGTGACATTTGACCCCCTCCCCTTTCTGTCTTCCGTTCTCTTTTCCTCCGCTTAGTTCCAACATCCTCTTTTTTTTTTTTTTTTAAGAAGCTCAAATGGGAAACCAGCTTTGCTGATGGTCCAACTTGGGCCACGTCCCTCCTCCAGGCGCAGGAGAATTCAAATTATTATCGAAGTTATTATTCTTTTCAATTAGGCCTGAAAGAGTTCCTAGGAGGAGTGGAATGTTCTAATTGATAGTACAGTGGTTTAGTGAACCCTGTTATTAACACAGCTGCCTGCAATTACTGCAGGTTCGAATCTCTCCAAGGCTCAAGGTTGACTCAGCCTTCCATCCTTTCTAAGGTAGGTAAATTGAGGACCCAGTTTGTGGGGGCAATAAGCTGACTTTGTATAAATATACAAAAGGATGAAGGCTATTGCTTAACGCATTGTAAGCCGTCCTGAGTCTCCGGAGAATGGCGGCATATAAATCAAATTAAAAAAAAAAAATTAGGGGCTAAAGAGGCCCAGCACAACCTATCATGTTTCCCCGAAAATAAGACCCTGTCTTACATTTTTTTGAACCCTGAAATAAGCGCTTGGCTTTATTGCCATGCGCTCAAAAGCCCGATTGGGCTTATTATCAGGGGATGTCTTATTTTGGGGAAAACAGTGTAGCAAGAATTTCAGAGGGAGCAAGAGCCGTGTAATCCACAATCAGGAACTTTCAAAAATAATCATCATCTTCTTTTAATCCCTTGCGGCGTGGAGTCTGGGCAGCTGGGCAATCTTACATCGTACTTAAGTGGTCAGTAGAGGGAGGCGTGCATAAGTGCACTAACGTGCCTATCGTCCCTGTCATTGTATTTTTAATCTTTTATTCTCACTCTCGTTTTTGTTTGACAAATTCTAATAAATAAAAAACTGAATGGAGCTGTGTATTTACTGACCGGATGCCTTTCTTGTCACCAGTGCGGAGTTTTGTTCGGCAGATATAGACTCATTGTGCCCAGAGAGAGAAATATCTGCCTCTACCGAGGATCGAACTCACAGGCCTCCTGACTGTGAGGTGAGAGCTCCACCTCTAGGCCACCGCACCACTCCAAACTTCCAAAATAATATTGAAGCAAAAACTGTGCCCCCCGAGTCCTGTTTGCAAAAGAGACCTTGGATAACTTGGAGGGTTGACTATGGAATCAGATGCTTAGGGAAGTGTTGGCTTTGTATGTTGGAGGATCCCTTGAAACTTCTTGTCTATTTAATTCAGGGTTGTGTGGATGGCAGTAAGTCTTCCAAGATCTGGAGCAGAGAGGAGGCTTTGTCCATCTTCTGCCCAACAGTCTTGGATCCCACCTCTTTCTGATCCAAACTCTCTTGTGGGCTGGTCACAATTCCTGAGGAAGCCGAGTCTCAGTGGGTGGGAAAGGCCAGGTATCTCAAGTGTGAAAAATCAGAAGAGCAGCTGATGTAGATGACTTGGGGCCTGTCCCCTGATCCAATTGTGAACCGATCCGAGGGTAAACGTGGACTCCTGCAGTTCCCTCCTTTGGCCAGATTCTGCTGGGGGGGCGCTCGGGTGCAATTGACTTCCGTATTCCCGAAGCAGTTTGGAAGCCAGCCCAAAAATCTGAAAGCGGCAGAAAGAGACGAAAGCTGCTATTTCTTTGCTCTTTTCGCACTTCCCCCGCCCTCCCCTCCCCGGCGCCTTTTAATTTAAAAGCATATTTCTTAATGTGTGTCACGCCGTTCCCTCTGCTTTGCCTCTGCTTTGCCGTTGCCTCTGCTTTTCTCCCCGCCGCTCCCCGCCTGCTGCGGAGAGTTGCTTCAGGGCAAATTCCTTCTCCCCGTTGAGTTTTATTTCCAGCAAAGGGTGGGAGGCATTGGGGGTGGCAAAGGCAGGGTGGATCAGAGCTGGCTAGGAAAGGGAAACTAAACCACAAGCAACTCAGTTGCAGCTGCCCTTCCCCTTTCCCATAGACCTCCCCCTCCTCAACCCCCTCCTCTCTTCTCTGCCTCTCCTGCTGATTAATGCTGATGATTAAAAGCCAGCCAGTCCATCAACCAATGCCCCCCCCCTCCTCAAACCCTCGGAGTCCTCGTTGCAACCAGAATTATGACAAATGGCTGAACACGGCAGGACATCTCGGTAATTGTTAACAGTGACTTGGACTCAACCCCATAGCCACGTCCAGTTTTTTTGGCAAGCCGTCTCTGCTGCCAAGAAATCGTATCAACTCCAAATTAAGCTACTTGGAGCTAGCTTAGCCTCCAGGGTTTTCTTAAGTTCCTACCGTTCGTGATCAAAATGTGGTGGTTATTGGGTTTTTTTTTTTTTCCACAGCCAACTCACCTTTATTGTCATTTTTTGCCTGCTCTCAAAAGTGTACACATATATAACACACATACATATATCCTATATACATACCAGGGGTGAAATCCAGCAGATAGCGGAAATTTTGAGCAGTTCGGAGAACCGGTAGCGGAAATTTTGAGCAATTCGGAGAACCGGTAGCGGAAATTTTGAGCAATTCGGAGAACCGGTAGCGGAAATTTTGAGCAGTTTGGAGAACCAGTAGCGGAAATTTTGAGCAATTCGGAGAACCGGTAGCGGAAATTTTGAGCAGTTTGGAGAACCAGTAGCGGAAATTTTGAGCAATTCGGAGAACCAGTAGCGTAAATTTTGAGCAGTTCAGAGAACCAACAAATGCCACCTCTAGCTGGCCCCAGAGTGGGGAGGGAATGGGGATTTGGCAGTATATTTCTCCTGGAGTGGGGTGGGAATGGAGATTTGGCAGCTTCCTTCCCCCAGGAGTGGGGAGGGAATGGGGATTTTGCAGTATATTTCCCCTGGAGTGGAGAGGGAATGGAGATTTTGCAGTATCCTTCCCCCAGGAGTGGGGAGGGAATGGGGATTTTGCAATATCCTTCCACCAGGAGTGGGGAGGGAATGGGGATTTTGCAGTAGCCTTCCCCTGGAGGTGGCTGGGAATGGAGATTTTGCTTTGTGGGCACGGCAGGGGAAGGATACTATAAAATCTCCATTCCCTCCCCACTCCTGGGGGAAGGATGCTGTAAAATCTCCATTCCCTCCCCAATCCAGGGGAAGGATACTGCAAAATCCCCATTCCCTCCCGATCAGCTGGGACTCGGAAGGCAGAGAATAGATGGGGGCGGGGCCAGTCAGAAATTTTACGACCGGTTCTCCGAACTACTCAAAATTTCCGCTACGGGTTCTCCAGAACTGGTCAGAACCTGCTGAAACCCACTTCTGGTGTGCGTGGCGAACCGGTAGTACGATCATCCGAAACCCACCGCTGGCTGAAACTATACTGACATTCCGGCTTTTTTCCAAAGCTAGCTGAAGTGGGACGTTTTAGTGAATAAAGATACTTCCTCAAGCAAGGGCGGTGGGGAGAGCAGAAGGATTAAATGCATCTGGGGGGAAAAAAGCTCACTCAAACGTGGTCTCACCGTTGTCAGTCCAGCTGTCAGAGAGTAACAAACTGTTTTACTGCTTGGCAAGTAGAGTCGAGGTTTTGTTTGTTATTCTGTTTTCTTTTTTTTGCTTCCCCGCCGAATTAACCTGAGCTTGTCTTTTGAAACACGATACGGTCTCAATCGAGAGGCTTTTGGCCAAACCCACCTGAGATCCATTTTAATCCTCGACGTACCGCCTTTCGTTTAGTGACCGTTTGAAGTTACAACGGGGTTGGGAGGGGGAAAAAGGGACTGATACCCACTGTTTCACACTTAACGACTGTCGCGCGATCAAAATTCAGGCGCTTGGCAACTGACTCCCCGTTGCGGTGTCCCGGGGGGGTGTCACCTGATTCCCTTTTTACGAACTTCTGACCATTAAAATCAATCGAGGGAAGCCCGATATGGCTGAACAACTAGGCCGCTAACTTAAACTGCGGCGATTCACTTAACAACGGGGACGAGAAAGGCCATAAAATGGGGGCGAGGCTCGCTTAACAAATGTCTCGCTTAGCCACGAGGAATTTTGGGCACCAATTGCGGCCATAAATCGAGGACAACCTATTATCCACAATCCCAATTCCTAGCAACTCGGGAATCCCAGCATCCATTTCCAAGACAAAAGGACGGCGGGAATGTCTCCCGTAGTCTCTTCATTTGTTTTCCCCAAGTCTTTTCCTCTGTTTAAATCAGGCAGCCTCCCCGCTGCTCCCCTGAAGCTTGGAAAAACTCATGGGGACCCTCATCTATCCTCTTGCACAAGCCCGGGGTGATACAATTAATATTGATGGAAGGGAAGGAGGGGTCGGCGGAGAGGAGGAGGAGGAGGAGGAGGAGGGGCCCCGAGCGCCAAGAGCACCAGTCGGATCGGCGGCCTGGCGTATCTCCATAGCAACAGGCACTTCGGCTTCATGCAGAATTTATCTCGGCTTTTCCTTTCCTGCTCGCTTGCAGCTCCTCTCTCTCTCTCTCTCTCTCTCCTTCCCCATCGCTAATTCTCGTGGCATCCCGTGGCGATTTAAATATATAATACTCGAGAGAGATGCCCTTTTCTGGTGGGGATGAAGATTCCCACCAGTGTTTTTGAGGCCTCTCGACCCTTTTCGGGCTTTGATTTGGAGAGGCGTTAAGTTGTAAATCTTGGGAAAGGAAGACAGGGGTGTAGGGGAGCCCTTTTCGGCTTTCGGTGGCTTTTTTTCTGGTCTAAAGAGAAGTCCAGCCTAACCCAACCCAACCAGGAGAGGATGGGGATTTAAGGGTCGGAAACTGGACGATGGAGAATTATGCTCTTGATCAGGGGTGTCAAACTCAATTTCACTGAGGGCCACATCAGGGTTGTGTTTGACCTCGGGGGTGGGGGGGGGGTGGAGTGGGGCGTGGCCAGGGTGGGTGTGGCCCAGGGGTGCTATTCAGCAGGTTCTGACAGGTTCTGGCGAACCGGTAGCAGAAATTTTGAGTAGTTCAGAGAACCGGCAAATACCACCTCTGGCTGTCCCCAGGAGTGGGGAGGGAATGGGGATTTTGCAATATCCTTCCCCCAGGAGTGGGGAGGGAATGGGGATTTTGCGGTATCCTTCCCCAGGAGTGGGGTGGGAATGGGGATTTTGCGGTATCCTTCCCCTGGAGTGGGGTGGGAATGGCGATTTTGCAGTATCTTTCCCCTGCGACCCTCTGCTAGTGAAAACAGCGCTCTGGAAGGCTGCGCGTGGCCTTCCCGGCCTCTGTTTTCGCTGGCGGAGGGCTGCAGGAGGCTGTTGCAGCCGAAAACGGAGGCCGGGCGGGCCGTGAGGGGCCTCCCCGACCTCCATTTTCATTGGCAGAGGGCTGCAGGAGGCCGTTGCGAGCGAAAACAAAGGCCCCGGCGGGATATGAGTGGCCCTCGCGACTTCCGTTTTCGCTGGCAGAGTCACCACGGGTCGGTCTTTCGCTGTTTCCAGGGCGGGCCTGCAGGCCAGATCTAAGCACCCCGCGCGAACCAGATCCGGCCCCCTGGGTCTTGAATTCGACACCCCTGTTCTTGATTGAGGCTGTGAATGAAGAGGAAAGGAGAGAACAAGAGGTGGGGAGCCAGATTCTTGAATCCCCCCCACCCCCAAGAAAGTTTTGGCCCAGATTATAAACACAAGCCATTTTTTTCTAGCTCTGGCACATTAGAGGCTTAAAAGTAAAGGTTCCCCTCGCACATCTGTGCTAGTCGTTCCCGACTCTAGGGGACGGTGCTCATCTCCGTTTCAAAGCCGAAGAGCCAGCGCTGTCCGAAGACGTCTCCGTGGTCATGTGGCCGGCATGACTCAACGCCAAAGGCACACGGAACACTGTTCCCTTCCCACCAAAGGGGGTCCCTATTTTTCTACTTGCATTTTTTACCTGCTTTCGAACTGCTAGGTTGGCAGAAGCCGGGGCAAGTCACGGGAGCTCATCCCGTTACGCCGCGCTAGGGATTTGAACCGCTGAACTGCCGACCTTTCGATCGACAAGCTCAGTGTCTTAGCCACTGGGCCACCACATTCCTTAGAGGCTTAAGGACCCCAATATTGGATCCCACATCCTCATTCAGATACGGGGAGTTAAGTAAAGATATAGTTGCGTTTCCCCATCAAGGAACCAAAAAAAAAAAAAAAAGCTTGATTCACTCTTTCGTTCCGATGGAAGATAATATTTGCAGCTGTGGATCTCTGAATGTGTTTGTTTCCTCCCGCCCAATTCTCAGTGCTGCACTGATGGTATTACCTAGTTTGGTAACGAAACTTCTGCAAGAAAGCTGCCGAGCGCGGAGAGCGACCAACGGCCGCACAGTTTTTCATCGGTTTGAACTTTTCTTTCCAAAGTAACAACAATCGTACGGTACTTGTCGTGTCTCCCCCCACACACAAACTTCTTCCTGCACGATATAAGGTTATTTTAGGATAGCCGCCTCTCTAAATGTGGGCTGTATTAAAAAGGAAAGGGGGGGGAAAAAGACACTTTGGTGTGGGGAAACATTTTCACACCTAAACATGAAAATACAAAACAGCACCCTGGACTTGAGCTATTATAAACACTTAACATTTTTTTTTAAAAAAGAAAAACACCAGTCCATCAACACGTAGAAATGTGTTCATTGCAAATGTTGAGGAGGGGCGTTGAAATACTGTTTTTCACAGTCCTATTTTCCAGCCGAGTTTGAGAATCGTTAAGTTTGACCCAGGATGTCCCTTTTGGAGATCCAAAGTCCTAGACCAATGATGGCTAACCTTTTTGCCATCGTGTGCCAGGAAGGAGGGGGGCGGGGAAAGTTCGCGCATGCTCGTGCCCACACCCATAATTCTATGCGCCCCACCCCATGCATGTGCGAGCGATCCCCCTCCCCGCCCCCCGATCCTGGCACACGATGGCCCAGTAGGCCCGTTTTTCTTTCTCACCTGGCTCCAGATCCTCTCTATGCATCTGGGGAGGGCGAAAACAGCCTTCCCCACCCCTTCAGAGGCTCTCCGGAGGCTCGAAACGGCCTGTTTTCCAACTTTCGGTTGGACAGGAAGTGACTTTTTTGCTGTCCCCAGCCTCCAGAGGCCTCCGAGGGGGTGGGGAAGGCTGTTTTCACCCTCTCCAGATGCATAGAGAGGATTTAGTAGAGGTACTGATCTACCCATTTATTCTTGCAGGCACCGGTCTACTCATTTGTGTTCTTTTAACACTGATCAGCTGGAGGGCAGCCCTTTGAAGGCCCATGGCGAGAGTTTAAACAGTCATTTTCCCTCTAGCCATCAGCTGGGACTCAGGAGGCAGCAATAGATTGGGGGTAGGGCCAAATAAAAGATAAGAATAATGTGAGGGGCGGGGGGGCAGAATCGGCTCGGTGATGTCATATCGTCATCACTACCGGCTCGGCAGAACCAGGCTGAACCGGGAGGAACCCACCACTGCTCCAGAGGCCGAAAACGGCTCATTTGCCAACTTCCTAGAGAGGCTCTGGAGGCTGGGGACAGCAAAAAACAGGCCTTCCCTACCACACCCCGAGGCCCTCCGGAGGCAGCCTGTTTCGCGCCAGAGCTGAGCTCACATGCCCACTGATATGGCTACGCGTGCCACCTGTGACGTGCGTGCCATATGTTCGCCATCACGGGTGTAGGATCTCCTGCTTGGTCAGGGGGTTGGACTAGATGACCTACAAGGTCCCTCCCAACTCTATTCATCAGTTAATTTGCAATGAATTCCACTTTTGCAGTCAACTTAATCTTGCCAATAAATGCACCTATTTTGTAGTCCTCTGTGTTAGAGGCTTTTATTTTATTTTTTTTCCCAAGCTTCTGGTGGGCGAAAGGTTGGTGAAAGACCATTTCTCCCGAAAATACTTCTTTGGTTATCTCTTCTAAGTCACATTTTTGAGGCAGGCAAAACCCGACGGAAGCTCTGTGCTTGGGAGGGGGGGGAAATGTTCATTTTTCCACCTCAACGCTTCGGCGTTTGCAGGCTTTTAAAAAAAAAAAAGATACGGAGCTAGGTAAATCCTACGCTGCTATTTCCCACCTGGGAGTTTTAATCGCCGTTCCCGCTGTGTTTTTCTGATTGTTTCTCTGCCCCAGCGTGAGTGGCGAGGGACACGTTTCTGTGTGGCGATGTGTACAGGCGTGCCGAATGCATGAGCAAATGCCAGCTTTGCAAACAAGAGCCCCGGAGTTTTCCCCCCTCTGGTTGAATCTACAGGGCACTCTGCGCATGCTCGCCGAGACTCTTTCGTCCTTCCTTTCCCCGATTTACAAGGAAGTGGGCAAGAGCAAGCCTCTGCACTGGCCCGATAATTGGTTTTCATGCCAAAGTAGCTAGGCACATGCATTCTTGCCTGCAGGTTTCTGCAGCTCGCCTCTGAATATTCAACACTATTTTCTGAAAAAAAAAATCTGCTTGCTGTAAAATCAGTGTCGGCCCTCCCAAATCCTGCCAATCTGAGGAAATGTTTATTTGCCCTGTATTATTTTTATTTTATTTTATTTTTGGTGGGTAATGGCTTGGTATAAGGAGAAACAGCTATAATGCTATCCTGTTTTCCCGAAAA